>NC_133325.1:368082097-368382097 GCF_042186555.1 Aquarana catesbeiana
AAAGCGTAGGGGAGATTCACCCACTGACCACCCCGGATGCCCATGATTTGGCATATACATATTTTTTTTT
This sequence comes from Aquarana catesbeiana, assembly GCF_042186555.1. Taxonomy (NCBI): domain Eukaryota; kingdom Metazoa; phylum Chordata; class Amphibia; order Anura; family Ranidae; genus Aquarana; species Aquarana catesbeiana. The sequence goes on from NC_133325.1 coordinate 368,082,168, forward strand.
TAACTGCGGAAGAGAAATCTCCTCCAGCAGCACTGCAAGCACTGACATATATATTTTGAAAGCTTACCCTGCTGCTATCTGTCATGGATATACAGTAATGTTTTTCTGTCAGCTTACCTCTCCATGTGTTCAGCTTTAGAGGCCAGCCACTCTCACTTGGCTGCTTAACCACTTCAGCCCCAGACCATTTGGCTGGCCAAAGACCAAAGCACTTTTTGCGATTCGGCACTGTGTCGCTTTAACTGACAATTGCGCGTTCGTGCGATGTGGCTCCCAAACAAAATTGACTTCCTTTTTTCCCCACAAATAGAGCTTTCTTTTGGTGGTATTTGATCACCTCTGCGGTTTTTATTTTTTGTGCTATAAATAAAAAAAGCATCAATTTTGAAAAAAAGCAATATTTTCTACTTTTTGCTATAATAAATATCCCCAAAAATATATAAAAAAACTATTTTTTTCCTCAGTTTAGGCCGATACATATTCTTCTACATATTTTTGGTAAAAAAAAAAATCGCAATAAGCGTTTATTGATTGGTTTGTGCAAAAGTTATAGTGTCTACAATAGGCGATAGATTTATAGCATTTTGATTATTCACTTTTTTTACTAGTAATGGCGGCGATCTGCGATTTTTTATCATGACTGCGACATTATGGCAGACAATTCAGACAATTTTGACACATTTTTGGGACCATTGGCATTAATACAGCGATCAGTGCGATTAAAAATGCATTGATTACTGTAGAAATGTCACTGGCAGTGAAGGGGTTAACACTAGGGGGCATTGAAGGGGTTAAGTGTGTCCTAATGTGTGTTCTAACTGAATGAAGATAGGGACTGTGCAAGGAAGATAATAGATTGCTGTTCATGCTCTGTATGAACAAACGATCTGTCACTTCTCCCCTCAGAGAACCGGAAACTGTGTGTTTTCACACACAGTTCGGGGCTCTCAGTGCCTCAGTGGCGATTGCGGGAGCTCGGAGGTGATCGAGACTGCCGGGCACTCGCATCGGCGAATGGGGGCCGTGTGTGCCCCCTAGTGGCCACAGGGCAAAGCGACTTTACATAACGTTGTTTCACCCAGTCGTGTCATTCTGCCTCAGTACAACTGCGGCGGCTGTTCGGCGAGTGGTTAAGTAGTCTCTCCTCAAAGCATGGCTCCACCCCAGCCTCTATCAAGTAACTCTATATTAACCTGTGCACTGCAAGCCAGCTTTTCTGATTATATTGTGTCTTTGGCTTCCATGTGCTACTTGCTCTGTGTGCTACGTCTGATTCCAGTTACCGATTTTGGCTTGTTCTTGACTATTCTTACCTGCTTGTTACCCCAACTTTTGGCTATCTCCTAAATATCCTTACCTGCTTGTTGCCCCGACTTTTGGCTATCCTTTGTTGTCGCAGTCTGCTGCTTCCTCTCTACCTACCTGTAGTCTACTGTGAGCGTAAGCTGGGAGGCCCTAGGGGTCGTGACCTGGAGCCAGACTGCAGCTAAATCCACCCCCACTACTAGGGGCCTCTGGGGAACACCCGCTGGCTCTTAGATTCCATGCCCTGGGAAATCTCATGCTCTAGCTCTCAGTGTCATCCGTGTTGATACTACAGAGTACCTGCTGTCCTGTATCACCTAGAGCTCCATTCACAGCAGTCAGCTGTAGGGTCCACTACATTGCGGTGCACTCCAGATCCCAATGGGGTGGTTCATCTGTCAGCTGGACTTACTGTAGATGACCTGACAGTTGCACTCCGGACCCCAACGGGGTGCATCTGTCATCTGGACTCAAGTGGCCTGACAGTTTGATCAGCCATGTACCCAGCTGACATGCCGCTACCCGCAGATGATCCATTGCAGGACATAGTCCGCAGACTTGAGACCCAGGAACCGAATCAGACTCAGGTAATGCGATTTCTCCAGAATCTGGCTTCCTGCTTTGAGCTGCTTCAGGCCTCCTCGGGAACCCCGAGTCAGCAACCTAAGGTACAATTGGTGGCTGCACCTATTCTGGTCGCAGTCGCAGCCATACATTTACTACAACTGCCAGCTCTGTCCCGTTTCTCTGGGGATTTCAAGGCCTGCAGGGCGTTCCTCAGCCAATGCACCATTCATTTTGAGCTCCAGCCTCAAAACTTCCTGTCTGTTCAGGCAAAGGTAGCCTAAACCATTTCCCTCCTCTCCTGTGAAGCTTTAGCCTGGGCTGCCCCCCTGTGGGAGAATAATGATCCTGTGGTTTCCAGCCTGTCCGACTTCTTGAAGCTCTTTCGTAACATCTTTGAGGAGCCAGCGCAGGTTTCTTCAGCGGCCTGTGCCCTTTTATGTCTTCACCAAGAATCTTCTTCAGTGGGACAATATGCTCTATAGTTCCGTATCCTCACAGCTGAGTTGAGCTGGAACAATGAGGCCCTGGTTGGAACCTTTTTACATGACCTCTGACCGAGTGAAAGACGAATTAGCGGGAAGAGACATTCCCACTGGTCTGGACGATGTCATTTCATTGTGTAACCAGATTGACAATCGTTTTCAGGAGAGGTCCCTAGAAAAAAGACGCCAGCACTCCCTGGGCCCTAGCCAGTCTGAGCTCTCCTCCCTTCATCCTGTGGAGCATCTTCTGCCTGCTGAGGAACCTATGCAGCTGGGCCGGACCAGGCTAGCCCCCAAAGAACGTGTTAGGCGTGCAGAACTCTGGGCTTGTGTCTCAATTGTGTCTCAATTGTGGGGGCAAGGGTCATTTTCACGATTCCTGCTCGCTTCGTCCGGGAAACGCTCGGGTCTAATACATTTTGAAGGTGGAGTATTGGACCCCGAAACATCACCTTCTTGTCTTCTTCTTCCGGTTGTTTCTTCATGTAGGCGCTTCTCCTCAATTGATCTTTGTATATCTGGATTCTGCTGGCAATTTTATGGACTGGAGAACGGCCTCTTCCATGAAGCTTACCCTTTCGCCCCTCACTACGCCACTGGTAGTCTCTACAATTGAGGGCACTGGTTTCCCAGGCGGCCCTATCTGCTTCCAGACTTTACCTATTAAGATGTCTGTAGGGATACTCAACCAGGAGTGGATATCCTTCCTCATTCTACCCAAGGCCTCTAGCCCCATTGTATTGGGCCTTCCTTGGCTAAAGCTCCACTCTGCACATGTGGACTGGGTCTCTGGGCAGCTCCTGGCTTGGGGTCCTCATGTTTCTCATCCTGCCTTCTTAAGGTGGCAAGGAGAGACTTCCAGTTGCTACCACATCTGTATCTTCTGATCTTCTCGCTGCATACAGCGATTACTGTGATGTGTTCTGTAAGAAATCAGCTGAGGTGCTTCCACCCAACAGGTCTTTTGATTATGCTATTGACCTTGTCCCTGGAGCAACTCTGCCCAGGGGTCGTACCTACCCTCTGTCCATCCCAGAGACCCAGGCCATGTCAGAGTATGTTGATGAAGTTTTATCTGGAAATCCTCATCGCCTGTAGGAGCAGGGTTCTTTTTCGTTGCCAAAAAGGATGGAACCTTGAGACCCTGCATTGACTATCGAGGTTTAAACACGGTGACTATCAAAAATCAATACCCCTTACCCTCAATATCTGAGCTATTCAACAGGTTGAAGGGTGCCTCCATTTTTACCAAGTTGGGTCTCAGAGGTGCATACAATCTGATTCGGATACAGGAAGGTGACAAATGGAAAACCGCGTTTAACACTAGAGACGGGCATTACGAATACCTGGTTATGCCTTTTGGTTTGTGTAATGCCCCAGCTGTGTTTCAAAATTTTGTCAATGAAATCTTCAGGGATCTGCTGTAACAGTTTGTTGTCATCTATCTGGATGACATTCTCATCTTTTCGGAAAATCTGCTTGTCCACAGAAACCATGTCCGCACTGTACTTCAGCGCTTTAGAGAGAATAATCTGTATGCCAAGCTGGAGAAATGTTCTTTTGAATGTTCTAGGGTCCTGTTTCTGGGATGCTTTGCCTCGAGTTTGGGTCTTCGTATGGATCCTGGAAATGTCTTAGCCATTACCAACTGGCTTTTTCCTGCTAGCCTCAAGGCCATACAGCACTTTCTTGGGTTCACAAATTATTAAAGGCAGTTCATAAGGAATTATTCTTCCATTGCTGTGCCTATTATCGATTTGGCCAAGAAGGGTGCGAATGCCAAGGACTGGCCCCCTGAAGCTGTCTCTGCATTTCACGATCTGAAACTGGCCTTTGTTTCTGGGCCTCTCTTGAGGAGACCTAATCCTTGGGATTCATTTTTTATTGAAGTGGGCGCTTCTTCAATGGCAGTGGGAGCTGTGCTTTTTCAATCCCTTGAGAAGAGACATCAACCATGTACGTTCTTCTCCAAAAAAAAATTTCAGGCAGAGAGAAATGATGCTATCGGTGATAGGAAACTTCTTGCAATTAAATTGGTGTCATCTCTTGGAGGGTTCCCCTCACTCCATAATGATTTTTCGTTCAATTTACATCCCATTTTTGGATAGCCTTTTGCAAATCCCTCAATATTGTCTTGGATTTTTCCTCTTCTTACCACCCTCAATCCAATGGACAGACTGAGAGGGTTAATCAGGAGTTAGAGGTCTTTCTTCACACCTTAGTCTTTGCTCATCATGATGATTGGTCCTCTACTCCCGTGGGCAGAATTCCCTCACAACAATCATATAAATACCAGTTCTCAGAAAACCCCCTTTTTCACAGTTTATGGAAAACTTCCTCGACTCCCTCTTCCCATGACCTGTTCTCCAGATATTCCAGCTTTGGTTACGGCTCAGGAGTCTTTCAATTGCATTTCAGGTGACGTTCATGATTCCCTCCGGACAGCTGCTGACAAATTCAAAGGCTTTGCCGACCGCCGTAGGCGTAAACTGCCTTTTCTACAGCCAGAGGACAAAGTCTGGCTCTCCACCAGGAACATCAAGCTCCGAGTTCCTTCTCTGAAGTTTGCCCCAAGATTCATTGGTCTGTAAACTATAACCTCTAAACTGAATCCAGTTTGTTTCAAGCTCCAGATTTCTAAAAGCCTCAAAATCTCTAACTCCTTCTATGTTGCCCTTCTGAAGCCTTTAGTTCTCAATAAGTTCTCTCGTCCTCTCCCTACCGCGACCCCGGTCTCTGAGGATAATCAGGAGTATGAGGTTAGTCAAATTCTGGATTCCCAGCTTTGTAGAGGCATTCTTTAGTACCTCGTGCATTGGAAAGGGTTTGGTCCTGAGGAGAGGTCTTGGATCACTGCATCTGAGGTTTTTGTGCCTCGTCTGTTGAGGAGGTTTCATCTGAAGTTTCCCTCTAAACCTGGGCCCAGGCAGGGGAGGGGGAGGCCTCATAAGAGGGGGGTTACTGTGATGGATATGCAGCAATGTTTGTCTGTCAGCTTACCTCTCTATGTGTTCAGCTTAAGCAGCCAGATGAGAGTGGCTGGTCTCTAAAGTAATCTCTCCACAAAGCAGGGTTCCAACCCAGCCCCTATCAGGGAACTCTATATTAACCCGTGCATTGCAAGCCAGCCTTGCTGATCAATATTGTGTTTTTGGCTTCCATGTGCTACTTGCTTTGTGTACTACATCTGATTCCAGTTACTGATCTTGGCTCGTTCTTGACTATCCTTACCTGCTTGTTGCCCCAACTTTTGGCTATCTCCTGACTATCCTTTGTTGTCACAGTCTGCTGCTTCCTCTCTACCTCCCTGTAGTCTACCATGAGCATGAGCTGGGAGGCCCTAGGGGTCGTGACCTGGAGCCAGACTGCAGCTAAATCCATCCCCACCACTAGGGGCCTCTGGTGAACCCCCGCTGGCTCTTAGATTCCACACCTTGGGAAAGCTCATGCTCTAGCACCCAGTGTCATCCGTGTTGGTACTACAGAGTACCTGCTCTCCTGTATCACCTAGAGCTCCATCCGCAGCAGTCAACTGTAGGGTTCACTACCTTGTGGTGCATTCCAGACCCCAACGGGGTGCATCTGTCACCTGGACTCAGGTGACCTGACACTATCAGAATAAACAGTGCTGAATGGCGTTCCTGCAAAGCAAACGATGGTTAAAAAAACACAGTAACAATAGAACATTAACTAAATAAATTAACAACTTTTTTAAGTTAAATTATGTGCCAAAAAATATATATATATAAATATATATGTCCAAGCATAGGGGCGATCCACCCACTGACCACCCCAGGCCCCCATGCTTGGGCATATACGTTCTTTTTTTTAACTGCTGATGAGAAATATCCCGCTGCAGCACTGCAATCACAGATGTATGTATTCTGAAAGCATACTCTGCTGCTGTCAGAATACACAGATCAGTGCTGCAGCTGAATGGCATTCTTGCGAAGCAAGCAACGTTAAACACAGTCACAATAGAAAATTAACTGTCAGAAACCATGAAATCAGACCGAGACAGAGGTACAGTTAAATCACACTTGTTTAATAATAAAAATAAATAGAACAAACGTAGTCAAAAAATAGCCATAGAGATAGACATAGAGTTCAGGAACCGGAACGGATAGTCAGACAAGCCAAACGTCAGGAGCTGGAGATGAGTAAAGTAAAACAGCAAGCAGGATCTGGAGCCAGAAGGGATGTCAGCCAAGCAAGTCTTTTAACAGGAATGCAGAAGAGCATCTCTGTGATGTTGACAAAGACGAAGGCAGAGATCATCTGGGCTGGATGGCTTAAGTAGGCAGGACTGATGAGCAGGATATCATCAACAGCTGAGTAACTGGAGAGATAGGAGCTGGCAATTAGCCGATAGGGATGGGCGAACGGTTCAACCCGAGCATAAGTTCGGGCTGAACTTTGGTTGTTCAGGTGTTCTGCGAACACTGAACAATATGCAGAGTTTGGGGCAAATTTGAAATCCGCCGGAACACCGTTAAAGTCTATGGGACACTAACATGAATAATCAAAAGTGCTAATTTTATTGTCATAAAAAGTGTTTGGGGACCTGGGTCCTGCCCCAGGGGACATGTATCAATGCAAATTTTTTTTTTTTAAACGGTCGTTTTTTTGGGGAGCAGTGATTTTTTTAATGCCTAAAGTGAAACAAAAAATATTAAATATTCCTTTAAATATCATGCCTGGGGGGTGTCTATAGTATGCCTGTAAAGTGGCGCATTTTTCCCGTGTTTAAAACAGTACCACAGCAAAATGACATTTCTAAAGGAAAAATTGTCATTTAAAACTGATTGTGGCTGTAATGAATTGTCGGGTCTCAGCAATATAGATAAAACTCATTGAAAAAAAGAGCATGGGATCCCCCCAGTCCATTACCAGGCCCTTTGGGTCTGGTATGAATATTAAGAGGAACCACAAACCAAAATGAAAAAAAATTGCTTGGGGGTCCCCCTAAAATACATACCAGGCCCTTCAGGTCTGATATGCAAATTAAGCAGAACCCTGCACGTAGGGGTCCCCCCCAAAATCCAGACCAGACCATTCAGGTCTGGTCTGGATTTTAAGGGGAACCCTGTGCCAAAATTTAAAAAAATGGCGTAGGGGTCTCCCAAAATCCATACCAGACCCTTATCTGAGCATGCAAGCTGGCAGGCCGCAGGAAAAGAGGGGGTGAGATAGTGCCCCCCCTCCTGAACTGTACCAGGCCACATGCCATCAACATGGGGAGGGTGCTTTGGGATAGCCCCCAAAGCACCTTGTCCCCATGTTGATGGGGACAAGGGCCTCATCCCCACAACCCTTGCCTGGTGGTTGTGGGGGTCTGCAGGCAGGGGGGCTTATCAGAATCTGGAAGCCCCCTTTAACAAGGGGACCCCCAGATCCCAGCCTCCCCCCATGTGAAATGGTAATGGGGTACAAATGTACTCCTACCATTTCACAAAAAAAGTGTCAAAATGTTAAAAAAAAAACAAGACACAGCTTGGGACAAGTCCTTTATTAAAAATGTGCCACTTTACAGGCATAGACACCCCTGAGGCACAATATTTAAAGGAATATTTCATTTTTATTGTTTCACTTTAAGCATTTAAAAAATCACTGCTCCTGAAAAAACATGTTTTTTTTAAAAAAATTTTGCATTGATACATGTCCCCTGGGGCAGGACCCGGGTCCCCAAACACTTTTTATGACAATAACTTGCATATAAGCCTTTAAAATTAGCAATTTTGATTATTCATGTTCATGTCCCATAGACTTTAACGGTGTTTGTGTGTTCTGCAAAACCAAACAGAAGGGTGTTCGGCTCATCCCAATTAGCCGACAGCTGAGCGGCCAGCTCAGAGAAGGAAGGGCTGAACCCAGCCCTGACAGTAGTACATCCTCCTCAATGACCCCTCCCCCTTGGAGGACTACCAGGCTTGAGGGGAAAACGTCTATGGAAATCACAGAGGTGGACATGGGCATGTACGTCCTCCAGACTGTACCCTTTCCAATGCACCATGTACTGTATGCACCCACTGAACCTACGGGAGTCAACAATGGACTGTACTTCATATTCCCCATGGTTCTCAACCTGTACAGGGTGAGGACATTTCATAGAGATGGTAAATCGGTTGCAGACCAAAGGTTTTAATAAGAAGACATGAAATACATTCGAAATACGCATGTTAGAAGGAAGGTCTAATGTGTAAGCCACTGGGTTAATCCTGCGAAGAATACGGAAAAGCCCAGTAAACTGAGGTGCAAACTTCAGTGAGGGAACGCAAAGTCAGAGTTTGCGAGATGACAGCCAGACCCTGTCCCCAACCTGGTAGGAAGGCGCAGGCAGGCATCTGTGGTCAGTATGGAGTCTGTACCTATCATTAGCATGTCGCAAAGCCTCCTGGACTTGTGCCCAAGTGGAATGAAGACCACGAAGATGCTCCTCTAATGCAGGAATACTCTGCGGAATAAATGAGTCAGGCAACATGGAAGGTTGGAAACCATAGTTCGCCATAAACGGGGACAATCAGGAAACAGAATTCAAGGCACTCTTGTGAGCAAACTCTGCCCACGGTAATAGGTCTGACCAGTTGTTATGATGGTCAGAAATATAACAATGTAGGAATTGCTCCAAGGACTGAATGGCTCATTCTGGGCCCCATTAGACTGTGGGTGATACACAGAGGAAAAAGCAAGCTGAATTCCCAACTATGCACAAAAGGCTAGCCAGAATCGGGACACAAACTGACTACCCCTGTGCGAGACAATCACCTTGGGTAGCCCATGTAAGCGAAAGATCTCCCGAGCAAAAATGGAAGCCAGTTCCTTAGAAGTGGGCAACTTCTTAAGTGGAATACAGTGAGACATTTTTAAGAATCGGTCAACCACCATAAGGATAACTGTGTTGCCCTGGGAGTTGGGTAACTCCACAATGAAATCCATAGACAGGTGGGTCCAGGGCCTCTCACCATTGGGTATGGGTTGTAGGAGGCCCACTGGAAGATGTCATGGAGTCTTACTCTGAGCACACACGGAACAGGCAGCTACAAAGGCGGTTACGTCAGCACATAGACTAGGCCACCAGAATTGTTGGGAAATGGCCCAAAAGATTTGTTTCTTTCCAGGGTGGCCCGAACTGGGAGAATGGTAAGTCTGGAGCACGACAGTACCAACACTCTCTGGGACAAAGCAGCAGTCACAAGGTTTCTCAGGAGGGGCATGGACCTGAGCAGCAAGAATTTTGTTACCCACCAAAGGAGAAGTGAGACTGGTGCGAATCTTAGCCAGAATACGATCAGGAGGAATCACAGGTACCAGAACCGACTCCAACTTGGGAGTGGAGGAAAATTGTCGCGACAAGGCGTCACCCCCTACATTCTGATTACTGGGTAGGAATGAGACAATGTAATTGAAACTTGACAAGAAAAGAGCCCATCGCGCCCTTCTGGGAGAGAGGCGTTTAGCCTTAGACAAGAATGTGAGATTCTTATGGTCAGGAAGAATGAAAACTGGCAAAGTGGTACCTTTGAGGATATGTCTCCATTCTTTCAGAGCTAAAATGATTGCCAAAAGCTCTCTGTCACCAATCTCGTAATTACACTCTGTAGGTGACAATTTCTTGAAGAAGTAGCCACAAGAATGCAAAGCGCTCTCAGAGGTAGGACATTGAGACAGAAGGGCGCCAACTCCAGTCTCAGAAGCATCAACCTCAAGGATAAAAGGTAACGTAGGATCAGGATGTGCCAACACAGGAGCAGAAATAAAGGCAGCTTTGAGACTCTCAAAGGCCTTAATGGACTCCAGAGACCAACTCTGTGGGTTACCGTCCTTTCTGGTCATATCAGTCAGGGGCTTAAACAGAGATGAGAAGTCACAAATAAACTTCCGATAATAGTTGGAAAAGCCCAGGAAACACTGCAGAGGATGTAAACCCACGGGTCGGGGCCACTGTAGGACTGCAGAAAGTTTCTCTGGGTCCATTGAAAAACCAGCAGTGGAAATGACATAACCCAGGAATTTAACCTGTTCATGATGAAACTCGCATTTCTCCAATTTACAATAGAGATTGTTCTCTCTTAGTTTCTGAAGCACGCGACAGACATCTGTGTGGTGGCTCTCCAGGGACTTGGAAAATATGAGGATATCATCAAGATAAACCACCACACATAACTGCAACAAATCTCAGAGGACATTGTTAATAAATTCATGGAAAACTGCCAGGGCGTTACAAAGGCCAAAAGGCATTATGAGGTACTCATAATGGCCTGTTCTGGTATTAAACGCAGTTTTCCACTCGTCGCCCTCCTTAATCCTCACGAGATTGTATGCCCCTCTCAAATCAAGCTTCGTGAAAATCGTTGCTCCCTTGAGGCGGTCAAATAACGTAATCAACGGAATCAGATAGGCATTCTTAATCGTGAAATGATTGAGACCCCTATAATCAATACAAGGTCTCAGTTCACCAATCCTCTTCTTCATGAAGAAGAAACCAGCACCAGCAGGGTGCCTCGAGAAAGTGCGTCTGCTACATATTCCTCCATGACCTTATCCTCCAAGACCAACAAAGGGTAAACCTGGCATGAGGGGGTATGGCACCAGGTTGAAGGTCAATTACGCAATCATACGGCCGGTGTGGAGGCAAACTACTGACTTGACCTTTGTTAAAGACATCACTAAAATCGTGGTACTCCTCCGGCAGGGAGGAGAGTGAAGAGGTGCACAGGACCTTGGCTACCTTCTGGAAGCATGTCTTACTGCACTGTGGCGACCAGGAGAGAACCTCAGATCAGAGCCAATCAAAAGAGGGGCTGTGCCTCTGTAACCAAGGATAACCAATAACCAACAGACACTTAGGTGAGGAAATAATTTGGAATCTCCATGGACGACTCAGCCCAAGAAAGCGTGACCAAAACCAGGGGCTTATCCTTCCGGATAACTGGGGACGAAACAACGCCACCTAAGGTCTGTCCATGACAGGACCTCAAGGTTTGGGCGTTTCCTGGACGGGTAGGGCAAGACTTCAAAAAGTGACCTGCCTGGCCACAATAAAGGCACAACCTCTCCTTCCTCCTAAAGGTTCTCTCATCCGCAGAGAGACGCGTGAAGCCCAAGTGCATGGGTTCATCTTCACTGACTGACTCGGTACCAGGAGGCATGGAAGGTGAGGGAGGCACGGGTGGGACTGAAAAGCTCGGAGGCAAATGTACAGGAGGCTTCTGCAAGTGCTCCTTAAAAGAGAGTCTTTCTTTGAGTCTGGAGCCAATGAGGATGGCAAACGTGATCAACTTCTCCAGCTCAGTGGTTATATCTCGGGCTGCTATCCCATCCTTGATGGAATCCAAGAGACCATGGGAAAAAGCAGCCACGAGGACCTCATTGTTCCAAGCAACCTCTGCTGCCAAAGTACGGAATTCAGTTGCGTTGTCGGCAACAGTTCTCGCACTCTGATGGACATGAGGCCACTTGGCAGCAGAAGCGGAGCGTGCCGGAACGTCAAATACCCTTTTAAAGAGGCCACAAACTCAGGGTAACTCAAGACAACAGGTTTTTGTGTCTCCCATAGAGGATTTGCCAAGGTCAAGGCTCTCTCAGAAAGCAAAGATATCACAAAACCTACTTTGCTTCTGTCCGTGGGAAACGCTTGGGGCAGCATCTCAAAGTATATCTCAACCTGGTTGAGAAACCCTCTGCATTGAACTGGGTCACCCCCAAATCACTGGGGAAGCGGAGCGGAACCAGACACACCTCTTATCGAGGTAATACGCCTGCATAGAGACTGGCACAGCAGCAGGGACGGCCTGAAACTCAGGTTGTACCGGAGCAGCCACAGTGGGAGATTCCAGGTGAGCCATGCAACTCAGGAGCGTTTGTAACACTATGGCAAACTGATCCGTATGGTGATCTTGCTCATCCAATCTGGAAAAAATATTACCAAGTGGATTGACTGTATCTTCTGAATTCATGGCCAGACCAAGACAGAAGTACAGTTAAATCAAACTTGTTTAATAATAAAAATAAATAGAACAAACATAGTCAAAACATAGCCAGAGTTCAGGAACCGGAATGGATAGTCAGACAAGCCAAACACCAGGGAGCCGGAGATGAGCATAGTAAAACAGCAAGCAGGATCTGGAGCCAGAAGGGATGTCAGCCAAGCAACTCTTTTAACAGGAATGCAGGAGAGCATATCTGTGATGTTGACTAAGGTGTAGGCAGAGATCCTCTGGGCTGGACTGCTTACATAGGCAGGACTGACGAGCAGAAGGAAGGGCTGAGCTAAGCCCTGACATTAACTCAATAACTAAATAAAACAACAACTTTTTTTATTAAAAATTGTGGCAAAAAAAATGAAAAATATATATGCCACAGCATAGGAGTGGTCCACTCACTGACCACTCCAGGCCCCCATGCTGGGGCATATATGTTCCTTTTTTAACTGCAGAAGAGAAATCTCCTCCTGCAGCTCTGCAATCACTGATGTACTGTATGTATTCTGAAAGCACATTCTGCTTCTGTCAAAATAAAAAGATCAGTGCTGCAGCTGAATGGCGTTCCTGCAAAGCAAACAACAGTTAACAATAAAACACAGTAACAACAGAATATTAACTCAATAAAATCACAATTTTTGACTTTTTTATTTTTTAATTTTTTTTTTTTACTTTTTATTTTTTTTTACTTTTTTGTAACTTATAAAAACTGTAAACTTTCCAGGCTGTCATTTACGGGTCTCTCAAAATGCAATAGCCAGTTTCCTGACTATCTAACATCTTTCGAAACCCTGTGTGAATCTGTATCCTAGACTGTGCCATACTGTACTCCATACTAATACTCCACTAGCGTGTGATAGCGATGGAAGCAGTCCTTAAAGCAGAGACCAGGTTGGCCAGGACAGGAGGAACAAAAAAGCGGGTGTCATGCCTAATTCCATGTCTGCTACAGACAAAACATCTTTTTTGGGGAGACTTTAGGGCTGGGGTACCAGTGAGGACATCCAGAAAATGCCTCTCATGCAGCCGGCTCACTGCATCTGAATTTGGGGAGTGGACCACAGCACCTTCTGGATACAAAAGGGCCATGATGATCTCTTCCTGAAATTTTAGGAAGGATCCACTTTGTCCAGTTGCTTTTTAAAGCAAAAAAGTATTGTACAGAGCCAATTAAAATAAATATACGGGCACTTTCTTGTACCAGCATCTGGCTTTACAGGAAACTAAGTATGGTTTCATCATCTGGTCATTGAAGTCCACCCCTCCTAAAGTTATAGTCATGGACACAGTGGGGCTTCTCAACAACAAAAGACGCTGTTGTAATTTGGACTGTCGTGACTGCGTGAATGGTAGACAGGACCAAAACATCCCGTTTGTCACTTCTACTTCAATTATTGCAATTCGTTATTTTTCAAGCAGACTTTCTTCACCTTTCTAAGTTGGGTGTTTACAAGCCGTTGGGGAAAGCCACACTGATTAGGTTGCATGGTGTCACATAAGCCAATTCCAAGATTAAATAAGTGTCCAAAAAGTGGCACAAGTAAAAATTGTCCACGTACAAGTGGTACCCCTTCTGGAACAAGCCACTACTCCCCAAGTCAATGCTCCCCGTATAGTCTTGGCATCTGGGGAGTTCCACATGACTATCTTTTCCCTCGTAAATCTGAAAATCACATGTATAGCCTGTTGCCCTCTCACAGAGCTTATACATTTTCACACTAGATCTGGCATGCTTACTAGGGTAAAGCTGTTTGAATGCAAGGTGGCCAAAAAAGTTAAAGGGACTCAGCTATGCAGATGTTTTGTTGGAGCGTATACACATCTGCAAATTTCTGCTTAAGGTGATTTATAAGGGGCCAAAATTTTGTGGAGCCGATCATTTCCAGGGTCAACCCAAAGATGACAGAGTGTATTGTCATTGAAATGCATACATCACATTATATTCTCATATCTATGCCTGGCAATGGCAGCAGAGAACATGGGCGTATGATGAATCAGGTCTGTGGACCAGTATGACGGCAACTCATTCTTTTTAGTATTGTCCATGTTAAGGAGTTAGCCCAAAAAAAATTTCAACTCGGAAAATACGTTTCCATTCAAATGGTCTGGCAAGGTATGAATTTGGTTTGGCGGCAATGTACTGGTCAGCATATAAATTGCTTTGGTCTGCAATCAAATGATATAGATCTTCTGCGAAAAACACCTGAATTTCCAGGTGGGGCAATGAATGGAGTAAGTACGGGTGCTGCAGAATCTGTGGGCTGCAAAATAGGACTTGCAAGCATATCCTGAAGGACACTATGGGCTTGTTTGAATTCTTGGTGGCTGTGGAATGCTGCTTGTGCTAGCTACTGCACCAGCTTGCACTGCACTTCTGGGACTCCCCACATCTCCATGAGATACTGCAGTGCTGGTGTGTAAAATGCCAGGATGTACTAGGCCGCTGGTGCCTGCCAATTCACTAAAAGGTAGCGTTGCACTAGTACTGGCACTCTGCTGCATATGAAAATCATTGTGCGATTGTAGCACCTTAGCAACCTGTGCACAGGGTCGGGTACACCTGACCTTAGCATGGACCCCTTCTCCATCGTCTGAGCTACCTGTCAGGGTGCCGCTTAGGGTTGCCACATCATCCCTTTAATCCAGTACATATGAATTACTCTGAGTCTAATTTAATGCAGATAAGGCACCACGTGAGTTTAATTACCACCTTAATCAGCCACAGAACCTGTGTAATTCGTATGTGTCCTGAATTAAAGGGATGATATGGCAACCCTAGTGCCGCTGCTTTTTACAGGTTCATAGTCTGAGACAGATTCTGTCAGTAAGGACTCCCCTTCTCTCTCAGCTGACATACTCAGAATCCTGTAGGCCTCTTCACTAGAACTTCTATCATCACCAAAAATGTAAATTGGTAAATGTTAAACAATTGCTTTTACAAACAAATCTAGTTTACAAAGTTAACTCAAGGACAGCAGTTTTATAAAACCTACCAAAAATATCTTGTATTTCTGCATATCCAAGGCTCAATAAATAAGAACAACATAATGGATCAGTATCTGCTGCAGATTGCAGTTACTGGAGCTCCACTCTACACAGAAACCATGTACAGGAAACAAGTGACCTCCACTTCCTGTAGTATTGTCTATTAGTTGTTTGTTACATTAAAGTTCATATAAAAAAGGTGGAGTTGGGGAAGTTGTGGAGGTCACATGTTTCATGTGACAGTGGCGCTCCAGCTGCAGAGATTCACAATAAAGTTCAGTAGGAAAAAAAAAAGAAGTGGAGTGGAGGTCACATGCTTCCTGTCATCGGCGTAGCTCCACTCTGCAGTCAGACCCCCTTTAAACCGATTGGCATGTGCGTTCACTCCCTCTGTGCTGTATAACTAAGTTATGCGGTACACACGTAAGTGTATATTCAGGTGCATGCATACAATTCTTGAACTTTCCAGTGCTGTTAACCCAGAAAACAGTAATGCTCAAATCTGTGACAGAATTGCGATTCCTTCACCACAGTGCTTGCTATTCTCTCCCCTTAATCATATGACCCACACCATTTACATTTGTCATAAATCGTCACTATGAGATAAACTTATAGACTGCCAATGTAATTTTTATTTCTGCACAACCTTACTATATTGTGACATTTTGTCAATTATTTTATTTATTTCACTTTTTGTGATTTGGGGAAGCTGTCCACGCAGGGAGAAGACAGTGATTATTGCTAGCAGCTATAATCAGCACCCTCTCCAGTGCTGATCCCATCATCCACTATACCCTCTCCAGTGCTGATACCACCACCCGCAGCACCCTCTCCAGTGCCAATACCATCATCCACTGCACCCTCTCCAGTGCCGATCCCATCATCCACTGCACCCTCTCCCATGCCGATCCCATCATCCGCTGCACCCTCTTCAGTACTGATCCCATCTGATGCACCCTTTCCCATGCCGATCCCACCACCTGCAGCACTCTCTCCAGTGCTGATACCACCACCGCAGCAACCTCTCCAGTGCTGATACCACCACCTGCTGCATCATGTCCAGTGTCAAGCACACTGTCCTCCACATCTTTGCTAGAACACACATATGCACTGCCATCTGTACCGGCCACAGTTGAAGTATATGGGAAATTTGTGAAATGCCCTC
This sequence comes from Aquarana catesbeiana, assembly GCF_042186555.1. Lineage (NCBI taxonomy): Eukaryota > Metazoa > Chordata > Amphibia > Anura > Ranidae > Aquarana > Aquarana catesbeiana. The sequence continues at coordinate 368,098,652 of NC_133325.1, forward strand.
AGTGTAGCCTTCGTTTTCTCAGGAAAAACTTGAAAGTACACATGTACACGAGGAAGCATGCAGACGTGGCACAATATATTACTCAGGCCTGTCATTTACAGAGTGTAAATGTTGATGAGACAATGGCATATTTGCTGTGCAGAGAACTACATGTGTAGAGGAAGAACTAGGGGAAGACTCATGTAGTCCAATGTGAGTTGGAGGAATATCTGCAATATCAGTTGTTGGCTCAGCATAGTGGACTGAGCTACAGTTTATGTGAGCACCCCCGCTCACTAGATTGCTGTACAGGAACTGTTGTATTCCTTCAAGAAGACATCCTTAGGGAAATGGTGCTCCTCAAATTCTTTGGCGAGGCAAAGGCTGTTACATGTGTAAAGAGGCAAAAGGCGGCTCAGGTGGCACATGTTCCACTTTGTGTGATTGTGGATTTTGGTAGCTCACCATCACTGGTATGTCTCTCCATTCATGAGCCTGAAATACACAGTTTTTGCCATCTTGGCAGAATAGTTACATAGTAGGCGAGGTTGAAAAAAGACACAAATCCATCAAGTCCAACCTATGTGTGTAAATTTATGTCAGTATTACATTGTATATCCCTGTATGTTGTGGTCATTCATGTGCTTATCTAATAGTTTTTTGAAATTATCGATGCTCCCCGCTGAACCCACTGCCCATGGAGGAGAATATCCACATTTCTTATTAAATTCCCTTTCACGTAAAAGTTTTATCCCTATTGTGGGGTCACCAGTATGGTATTTGTACATTGAAATCATATCCCCTCTCAAGTGTCTCCTCTACAGAGAGAACAAGTTAATTGCTCGTAACCTTTCCTCATAACTAAGGTCTTCCAGTCCCTTTATTAGTTTTGTTGCCCTTCTCTGGACTCTCTCCAGTTCCAGCACATCCTTCCTGAAGACTAGATTCCCCCAGAGGTTCTCCTCCCAGTGAGTAGATTGCATTCATATTTTTGCCACCCAAATGCATTATTTTACATTTTTCTACATTAAACCTCATTTGCCATGTAGTTGCCCACCTCATTAACTCTTCTTGCAAGGTTTCCACATCCTGCGGAGAAGTTATTGCCCTGCTTAGCTTAGTATCATCCACAAATACAGAAATTAAGCTGTTTATCCCATCCTCCAGGTCGTTTATGAATAAATTAAATAGGATTGGTCCCAGGACAGAACCCTGGGGGACCCCACTTTCCACCCCTGACCATTCCGAGTACTCCCCATGCATCAATACCCACTGAACTCGCCCCTGTAGCCACTTTTCAATCCATGTACTCACCCTATGGTCCATGCCAACGGACCTTACTTTGTACAGTAAACGTTTACGGAGAACTGTATCAAATGCTTTTGCAAAATCCAGATACACCACGTCTACGGGCCTTCCTTTATCTAGATGGCTGCTCACCTCCTCATAGAAGGTTAATAAATTTGGCAAGAACGATTCTTCATGAATCATTGCTGATTACTGCTAATGATACCATTGTCATTACTAAAATCTTGTAAAATCTTGTAAAATTTTGTACCTTATCATCCCCTCCAAGAGCTTGCATACAATTGATGTTTGGCTATTGCTAACTGGCCTGTAATTCCCAGGGATGTATCTTGGCCATTTTTTAAATATTGGTGCTACATTGGCTTTTCTCCAATCAGCTGGTACCATTCCAGTCAGTAGACTGTTCGTAAAAATTAGGAAAAATGGTCTGGCAATTACTTGACTGAGTTCCTTAAGGACCCTCTGGTGCAAGCCATCTGGTCCCAGTGACTTAATGATGTTAAGTTTTTCAAGTCTATTTCTAATTCTGTCCTCTGTTAGGGTGCTTCCTGTGACGTATCACGAGGATAAACATTGCAGTTTTGGTTACCGAAGCCCCCCGTTTCCCTCGTGAAGACTGAGGAGAAGAATAAATTCAATACTTTCACCATCTCTCCATCCTTAGTAACCAGATTCCCTTAATCATTCTTTATGGGACCAATATGATCTGACCTCCCTTTCTTACTATTTATGTACTTAAAGAATTTCTTGGTATTTTTTTTCTCCTCCGCTATTTGCCTTTTGTGTTCTATCTTAGCAGCCCTGATTGCACCCTTACATTTCTTGTTGCATTCTTTGTAAACTTGGAATGCCAAATATCTTCTAGCAAGGATCGTAGTTTAGGAAAGTTGGCTCTTTTGAAATTCAGTGTCTTTGTATTCCCCTTATATTTCGCTGTTTCCTAAATTGCTTCAAACTTCCACATCCGTGATCAGGTCTGTATTGTTGGTAATCAGTAGGTCTAGTAATGCTTTGTCTCTAGTTGGTGCATTTACCAACTGACCCATGAAATTCTCCTGCAAGACATTAAGGAACTGGCGAGCCTTAGATGAATGCGCAGTTCCTTCCACCCAGTCTATGTCTGGATAATTAAAATCCCCCATTGTAATGACACTTCCCATCCTTGCTGCTAATCCAAATTGTGATAGGTGGTCCGCCTCCGTCTCCTCCCTCTGGTTAGGGGGCCTATAGCATACTCCCAGTATTACTTTCCCCTTAGTTTCCTCCCTTTTTAGCTCTACCCATAAGGATTCCACCTCCTCCCTTGCTCCCTTAGTGATGTCATCTCTCACATTCACTTGTACATAATTTTTGATATACAGGCATACCCCTCTCCCTTTGTTACCCTCTCTATCCCTGCAATATAGAGAATACCCTTGAATGGTTGCCAGCCAATCATGAGAGCTGTCAAACTAAGTTTCTGTAATTCCTACAAAATCTAAATCCTCCTTGTACAACAGTAGCTCTAGTTCTCCCATCTTGTCCCCCAGACTTCTGGCATTGGTGAACATGCCACATAGTTTAGACTGGTTGCATACTATCTTCTTATTGGGTGCTCTGGGGTTGCAAATAGGTCTCGTTACTATACTTACCTTGGGTTTAGGTGCTTTAGCCACCTACCACTAATGCCCCCAATACTACCCTCTGGAATATTTTCCGCACTGACTATCTCTACCTCTGGACCCTACCCGTTGCCTAGTTTAAAAGCCCCTCTAACTTTTTGACCATCTTCACTCCCAGCAGATCTGCACCTTCCCCATTTAGGTGCAGTCCGTCTCTTCTTTACCAGCTCCTCAGCCACGTGTTTACTTCGCTAAACTCCCTCTGCCTTTCTGGTGTGGCTCGAGGTACCGGTAGTATTTCTGAGAATACTACCTTGGAGGTCCTTTTCCTCACTATAGCTCCTAAGTCCCTAAAATAGTTTTTTAGGACACGCCATCTTCCTCTGACTTTTATTATTGGTGCCAACAAGCACCATGACAGACAGGTCTTCCCCAGCCCCTTCCAGTAATCTGTCCACCAGATCCGTGATGTGTGGAATCCGAGCGCCTGGTAAACAAAATGCAGTTCGGAGCTTCAGGTCTTTGTGACAGATTGCCCTCTCTGTCCTTCTAAGAATTATGCCCCCCACCACCAGAATCTGTCTTTCCTTTCTCTTGGCTTTGAAGAAGAAAAACCTTGAAAATGGGATTTTTAAAGCAATTTAGACAAAAAAAAAAATATATATATATATATATATATATATATATATATATATATATATATATATATATATAAAAATGAAAAATATAATTTTATAATACACAAATTTTATAAAATTCTTATGGAAGGAACCACAAGAAAACAACCATATGTACATATATTACAATAATATTATACAATAGTGGACAGAAGTGGCAAAAATCCTACTACAATCATGAAACCATCCAGACAGATAACAAGACATGAAAAGCAATGGAAAAGTCCAACACGTTTTGAAAAGTGCATACAATATAATCTTCATTAGGTACTGTAACCACCTCTGCAATTGCAAAATACAATATGAATATACTAGATAAACAATTACAATAGAACATTTGAGCAAAAATTGATTGCGGCGTATGATAAACACCTAACAATACCTTAAATGGACTTACATGTCAGATAGACTGAAGTTCTCCCCCAGCACCAAAGATCATCCTGAAAGCTTGTATAGGCCTTTCATCACACACAGAGGTCATAGGGTAAAAAATCCAACAAGGGCGTACAAAAAGAAGTCCCAAAAGAATTGTCTCAGCCACTAATGGGGGGGAAGCCTACAATAAAATGATTTGTAATTAAAATGTGCACTTGAAAAATGTCAATAATGTTTAAAGGGGACAGAAACCAAGGCCTCAAGCTAGGACACCAAAGGAAGACAGCCTACAAGTATAAAAGGAGGCTGCATCCCCAGGAGCACCCGACCATGGGCGACATCTGCACCCCAAAAAGGAGAGAAAACCCCCAAAAGTAATGAATAATAAGGGCCACACTTACACACTAAGGTAGTAGCAAATCCCAGATCCAAGGATGGAATTTGCAGCAGGGGCCCCCAAACAGGTTGTCATAACAAACAACAGCGGGCCCACCTTGGCCCGCTGTTTGGTACTGCTCTGCGAGATGGCGTCGCGGCCTTTTGTTCGGTTGGACGTCATATCTTGGTGCCAAACAGGATACATCCTTGTTGGGAGATATATAAGGAGGCTCCTGTTGATTTCAGCAGGGATTGATGAACCTCCCACAACCAGCAAACAGAAGGAAGGAGAACAGACACATGTCTGTTTTGCTGCATGAATGCATGTCAGGTGATGCCCAAAACTTGTATCTTAGTGCAGGCTACTGGGAAAATTGTGGGTGCCCCCCTTCAGGCAGACGGGTTGGATTCGTCCCTTGCTGGAACGCTTCATTCATCAGCCGATTCGGACGCCACCATTCAGCTGTCCCCGCAGAGGGCTGTATCTGCATGCATACTCGCTATCAGGGAGGTCCACCACTCCTGGTAAGGGTCCATCTTTAGTGTCCTCCGGACTCACTGTCTGTTTGGATATCTCTTCACATCATCCTTCCTTTCTCCATCTATACTGGCTGTCTGAATTGTGGATCTGTGACTTTTCCTTCATGGGACTGATGCACCTCTACTAAGATGTCTTTGAATGGACTTTACTCACCATTGTATTATTTATGATTTTTGAATTTGTATTCACATTTATTTATTTTATTCATATGTTTTATTATGCATTGAGCACTCAATTTATTCACTCTATTGATTTTTCAGTACTTTTTTATTTAAGGTATCTGATTCATTAACCATCCATTATTTATATTTATTTATTCATCCATGCAAGTAATATATGAATCTTGAGATGTGACTATTTTGATTGTAAGTGCACTTAATTTATTTGCTTTAGTTAATTACACAGATATTGGTGTTTTTTTTGTTTGCAGCTGCAGTCTAGTATTTTTAATTGCTCTTTAGCGCAGGTTCCCTTTTTCTTTGTCCTTGATATAAGGAGGATGCCAGGGGCCATAAGGGCACCATTTTTCCTCTCTCATTGATTCGTGAGGATTTCTTCATTTGAAGCCCCATCTTCCTCTCAGAAGGGTATAGCCTTTGTTTCACTAGGACACCATTTTTGGCAATCCAGGGTCCGGTTTTAGCTGATTTACAACTGGTAAGTTTCCTTACATTTGTGACTCTAGGATGTGTTTCCCCTGGGGTGCGGTCTCCGGTCCCATCAGTGTTAGCTGCTCACATAGATGTGGCTTTCCCTTGGGTGGCTTAGCTGCAGTTTTTTGGGTGGTGTTCCTTACTGGTGGGATCGGTTCCTTTCACCCAGGAGGACACAGTCAATATGTTTATGTGCACCCCCCTTAATGTATAAAATATATATTTGTTTTAGGTGTTCCTCCTTGTTGTTTGGACCATTTGTGTTCATCGTTTTTCTGTTCATAGTAATCCAAGATGGGAGACCTTCTGGGAGGAAATTGTGAGGAGCTTATGTCCAACATTCAGACCAGTTATCAAGCCAAGGAACAGGTTAAATCTGATTTAACGTCTCTTTTCTTCAGCCTTACAAAAGTGCTGGAGAAAAAATCGGCCTTACATTGGCACATACAGTCTTTAGAAAGATACATTCACGAAAATATCAATCCGGTATTAAATTTTTCCTATTCTCGATCATATATCAAACGATCTTAAAATAAATTGGGAAACTAAACTTAATGATTGCTCTAGAAATTTGATGATGTTGTTGCAAAACGAATATAGACAACAACTGAATACTCTGGATATAGACATTGGCGCATTGTGGCGCTCGCTTGATTCCTTTGAAGGGACATGAGGATTATATCAGTTTTGAGGTAAAATTAAGAAAACATTTACAGGAATTTAGTAAAGCTATCCTGCAAAAGAAAGAAAAGAAGTATTAGAGAGATAAAATTGCCTTGGGGGAAAATCGAGCATATAGATGGTACCAAGATAAAAATTTTAGAAATAAGACCAAAAAGTTTTGTAGAAATCAGGATACTAAGAATGACTATAATTCTGATACACCGTGTAACACTTCTTCTTCAGCCTCTTCTTATGTAGATTGCCCTCCCTCTCTCAGAAAGAAAACAGGTCCTTTTGCTAAACAGCAGGACATGGAAGGGGAACTTCAATAGGTCAATAAGAAATGAACCACGGAAACACAGCAGATGCACACAACATGGGGAGGTAAAGGTGGAGGTTCTTCTCTGCACTCTCAGTGTAATAATGAAAACACTAAAGGGGTATATTCTGGCAAAGGTAAAACCACCAAAACTGGTATAGATTTGGGAGCAACCCCAAAAACTCAAACTCAACTGGATGATTTTTTAGACAAAATCTCCATGACCTAAGCACTCACTTCACAGAAAGAACAGCAACCCATTGTAACACAAATCACTCAGAAGGCAAATTAAATATCATTAATTTGTTAGCACATTCACTTACATTGGCAGAAAGTCAAGTGCTTTCCTTGGGGTTATCTTTTTGCCCTAACAAAAGCTTGGATAACTTTGAATCAGTCAAAGATATTTATTTCTTTGCTAGAAAATTGCTTTTTAAAAGTATATATAATAAGCAAACTACACAGGAAGAGGCTATTTCCCCCAATCTTACAGCAGTGAATTTTAAAGCCCTTCGTGACCTCAATCTGCTTCTGCAAGAAAGTGGGCCATCCAATGACGTCTGGGAAGACGACTTGGACAGCGAAGATAGTGATGACGAGAGTCAACATGATCAACAACAACAAACTAAATTCAAGAGAAAATCACACAAATTTCCCCTGTTAAATCAGAATCCAGCTTTGGCCTTATTTGTGAAACAAACTACAAAGGAAATAGTAGCAATCAAAATTGATAGGACAGTAAAAAATCTTAGCCTTGAACAACAAACCACCCTTAAATCCTTGAAAGACAATGTTGAGATAACTATTAAGGGGTCAGATAAAGGGGGCAACATTGTTATAATGGGTAATACAATGTATGAGGATATGTGCCTAAAAAGTCTCAATAATCGCAAATGTTAACAAAAAATTTCAGCTTCGCTAGTGGACAAATTTATTTAGGAGTTTTATCTCTTGGTCGATGAAGCCTTCATGATAGGAGCCATTACAAGTGAAATGTTGGAATTTATACGTACCATACATTCCCGTATTCCTACCATGTATGCACTCTTCAAAGTGCACAAGAACCTACTGAATCCCCTGGGGGGGAGACCCATTATCTCTGGTAATGGTAGTATCACTGAGGGGATCAGTCAGGTCATTGATCAACATCTAAGACCACATGTTCTTGAGTTGGCGTCTTACACCAATTCACCTACTGCAAATGCAGATTTCTAACTCAGCGCTTTTGGTCACAAGAGACGTCGAGTCACTATACAACAGCATTCCCCATGATTTGGGGGTGACGGCAGTTAGTGGCATTTTACAACAAAAGGCAACAACGGAGTGGAAATTTAACAAATGTATGCTCTAGATGTTAGACTTCATACTCAGACACAATGTCTTTTTGTTTAAGGGTTCCCACTACCTCCAGGTACAGGGTGTTGCTATGGGGATGTGTTACGCTCCCTCATATGCAAACCTGTACCTGGGGGAGTGGGAAAAAACATTTCTGTTAAACGATCAACTGGCCACCTACACACAGCATGTCATCGTAATGCAAAGATATATTGATGACATTTTTCTTGTGTGGGATGGTCCAGAAGAAAAGTTGAAACAATGTTTGAAGGTAATGAATTGTAATTAATTTAATTTATTTTATACAATGTCATATGATTACCATAAGATCAACTTCCTAGATGTCTGTATCATCAAAGATCTTGAAGGTCGACTTACCAGTAGACTCTACAAGAAGGAAACTGCCGGCAATACTTTGTTACATGCCGACAGTTTCCATCCTGAGTCTCTGAAGAAGTCCATACCGTTTAGCCAATTTCTACGCCTAAGGTGTAATTGTACCACTTTAGAAGCATTCCAACAAGAGGCTGATGAATTAAGCAAGAGACTACTATTGAGGGGATATATGAAATCCTCTCTTAAAAAAGCTTTCAATAGAGTCAAAGATAAAAAGACACACAACTTGATTTTCAAGACTAAGGGGAAGAAAAAAAGATGATACAACAAGGATCATATTGCGTTGCTCAAATGAACACGAAAGGGTGAGAAAAATTCTCACCAAACATTAGTCCATTCTCACTCACATGGCGATGCTTTCCCACCTTGGCCTGCTGTTTAGTACTGCTCTGGGAGATGACGTTGCGGCCGTTTGGTTGGACGTCATCTCTTGGTGCCAAATAACTTGATTTTCAAGACTAAGGGGAAGAAAAAAAGATGATACAACAAGGATCATATTGCGTTGCTCAAATGAACACGAAAGGGTGAGAAAAATTCTCACCAAACATTAGTCCATTCTCACTAAGGACCCTGTTTTGAAGGGCTTAGTTACCTCTAACCCGCAGATTACATTCAGAAAAGCAGGATCCATTGGTGGGATGCTGACCCAGAGTGAGTACAGGGGTACTCAAAGAAAAGATCCATGCAAAGTGTGGGGCACCTATCCTTGTAGATCCTGCTCCTTCTGTGAGGTGATTGGAAAGAGATCCTTTTTCATATTACCCAATGGGGAACGTTTTCTGCATGAAACATTATGCAAACTGTAAAACCAAGGGAGTTATTTATCTCCTACAGTGCCAGTGTGGAGCTTTCTATGTGCGAAAGACCCAACAGGAATTTGGACAACGTATTAGTAAACATCTACACAGCATGCGTATTTGGTAATCTCTATCTTCCTCTTGGCAGACATGTGGCCAAGAGACATGGCTATAGAATGTCAACGTCACTGTCTTAGACCCAGTGCACATTCCAACTAGAGGGGGAGATTGGAACATAATCCTGTTACAGCACAAAATGCGCTGTATATGATATTTGGATTCCACCACCCCAGCGGGCCTCAATGAGGCGGAGAGCTTTAGGCCCTTTCTAGAAGGTTTCAGCTCAGGCAAAACAGACTAAATCCTCAAATGAATAAGCGTTTTTCTATCCCGCATCAATTGCTGATTCTTCGATTGTTGTACACATTTCTGAATGTGAGTTCCCCATGGACCCAACAACATGGGTTTTTGCATGTGCCCACATTCATGATGTTTTTCCATATGTTTATAATTTGGTTTCCTTCATTAACCTGCTTCTACAATATTTCCAAAGTTCCTTGATATGTTTGTACATATGCAATTCTGATGTTTTCTCTCAGGATTATTTTCCTTTTTCTTTCTTTTTCTATGTTCATGTATGCTAGGATGGTCCTCTCTATGGGGGGTTTTGTGTTATTTAATATTGATATCAACATTGCTATGTTCATGAGCTGCCCTTGGTATCTCTATCTTTGAGTTTTGCTGTGCTTTTTTGCATATATAATTTATTTTTATGTGTCAGTTTTTATTTTTGAATGGGATGAGTTTTCCCTCTGTTCTCTGTTTTGTCCTAGCTTGTGGCCATCATCATACACCCAGCACACGTAGGCCCTCTCACATGTTTGTTTGCGGGCCAATTTTTCTTCCACACTCCATGAGAGATGGTGCTTACAGTGCCATCGCATGGATAGTGGGAAGGTTCTGTGCTGGTGGTTTTAGTCTTCCCCTTTGGGGATTGGTCCCCCAAGCTGGGTTGTGCATCTCCCTGTGTTTGGATTGGGGGCATCTCCATTTTTGCCTCTTACCACTCTTAGGCAATTTTTGTCTTCTTTTGTCGACGGTTTGGAGCACTCAGGGATTTCTTTTACCTGGGTGCCCCAATTGTTGAATATGGATTCCAGACCCAATGGGCTGACCCTATGCATAGTCATTCTATATGTCTATGGATGACGCTAGCATATTGTGTCTTCTGCACCCCCCCTTTTATCTGTTTGCAGGCATTTCCCTTGAATTGGGCCTTTTTCCACCTTTGCAGTGTGCGCATGCGCGTTCTCCGCCTTGGTGTGTGGAGTTGCATGTTGTGTGCGGCCACTTCCGGGTTGGTATCATCATCTGGTGGGAGGCGGCCTCGTCTGTCCTTTGGATGATGCGGCCACATCCTACATCATGACGCGATCACGTCATACATTATGACAGGATCGGATCCTTCTCTGGGAGAGTTCAGCCATGTCATTCCGCTGCACCCACATCATGTGATGCCGCTGCACACGTGGCGATGCTTTCCCACCTTGGCCCGCTGTTTAGTACTGCTCTGGGAGATTACGTCGCGGCCGTTTGGTTGGACGTCATCTCTTGGTGCCAAACAGGATGGATCCTTGTTGGGGGATATATAAGGAGGACGCCAGGGGCCATAAGGGCACATTATTCCTTTCTCACTGATTCGTGAGGATTTCTTCATTTGAAGCCCCATCTTCCTCTCAGGAGGGTATAGCCCTTGTTTCACGAGGGCACAATTTTTGGCGAACCAGAGTCTGGTCTTGGACCGCGTTTTAGCTGATTTCCAACTGGTAAGTTTCCTTACATTTGTGACTCTAGGATGTGTTTCCCCTGGGGTGTGGTCTCCAGTCCTATCGGTGTTGGATGCTCACATAGATGAGGCTATCCCTTGGGTGGTTTGGCTGCAGTCTTTTGGGTGGTGTCCTTACCGGTAGGATCGGTTCCTTTCACCCTAGAGGACACAGTCAATATGTTTATGTGCACCCCCCTTATTGTATAAAATATATACAAATTTTAGGTGTTCCTCCTTGTTGTTTGGACCACCTGTTTGGGGATCCCTGCTACAAATTCCATCCTTGGATCTGGGATTTGCTAATACCTTAGCGTGTAAGTGTGCCCCTTATTATTCATTACTTTTGGGGGTGTCTCCCCTTTTTGGGGTGCAGATGCCGGCCCATGGTCGGGGTGCTCCTGGGGATGCAGCCTCCTTTTATACTTGTAGGCTGTCTTCCTTTGGTGTTCCGGCTTGAGGCCTTGGTTTCTGTCCCCTTTAAACATTACTGGAATTTTTCAAGTGCATATTTTAATTACAAATCATTTTATTGTAGGCTTCCCCCCCATTAGTGGCTGAGACAATTCTTTTGGGACTTCTTTTTGTACGCCCTTGTTGGGTTTTTTACCCTATGGCCTCTGTGTGTGATGAAAGGCCTGTACAAGCTTTCAGGATGATCTTTGGTGCTGGGGGAGAACTTGTTCCAAACCAATCTATCTGACATGTAAGTCCATTTAAGGTATTGTTAGGTATTGTTAGGTTTTTATCATACGCCACAATCAATTTTTGCTCAAATGTTCTATTGTAATTGTTTATCTAGTATATTCATATTGTATTTTGCAATTTCAGAGGTGGTTACAGTACCTGATGAAGATTATATTGTATGCACTTTTCAAAACGTGTTGGACTTTTCTACTGCTTTTCATCTCTTGTCATCTGTCTGGATGGTTTCATGATTGTAGTAGGATTTTTGCCACTTCTGTCCACTATTGTATAATATTATTGTAATATATGTACATATGGTTGTTTTCTTGTGGTTCCTTCTATAAGAATTTTATAAAATTTGTGTATTAATAAAATTATATTTTTCATTTTTCTATAAATATATATATATTTTTTTGTCTAAATTGCCTTAAAAATCCCATTTTCAAGGTTTTTCTTCTTCAAATTTGTAAGGGATGATGGCAATTCACACGCCAAACCATGGGAGTCAATCAATTTCCTTTCCCTTGGCTTTACTCCCACCATCACTGGAGGAGTTATTCCCCTGGCAGCTAGGGGAATCACTCAGCTCCAGCAGTGCTGCTCTCTGGTTTCACCAATGTCACTCAACAGGGCGTACTTATTGGGGGTGCTAATAAACAATTAATGCAGGAGTAGGTGTACTCTGTATCAGTCAAACCTCGAAGTGGGAATAAGCATGAAATATGGCATCCATATTACGTCACTACTTTGACGTTAAATACCATTGTAGATAGCTCCCAAAACCCAGTATTTTTTTCAACGGTGGGCGGTCTGCTTTAGGATAAAAGTGGTCTCCGAAGTGGATTCGGCGCAAGATCACTTTTATCGGTGGTGGGAGAGGTGAACCCCCCTCCCGCCGCATCCCAGTCATCTCCAGCGCTTACCAGATCCGTCGATAGCGGCAGAGATGATTCTTTGTTTTCCCCTGATAGGCAGGAAGTCAAGTGAGGGAATGATGGCTCCCACTTGACTCAATGTCATTAAGTGACGGGAGCAAAGTCAAACGTCACTTCTGCCCAACGGCCTGATGCCCTGTACACACAACCAGTTTTGCCGTCGGAATAAACTCCGAAGGTTTCTCCGATGGAACTCCGACGGAATTGCATTCAAGCGGTCTTGCCTACACACGGCCAAACCAAAGTCCGACCGTCCAGAACGAGGTGACGTACAGCACATACAACGGGACTAGAAAAAGGAAGTTCAATAGCCAGTAGCCAATAGCTTCCGTCTCGTACTTGCTTCAGAGCATGCGTCATTTTTGGTCCGTCGGAACAGCATACTGACGAGCGGTTTTCCCGATAGGAATTGGTTCCGTCGGAAATATTTAGAACATGTTCCATTTCTAGGTCCATCAGAATTTTTGGAAAAAAAAGTCCAATGAGGCATACATGAGATCGGAATAGACGATGAAAAGCTTCCATCGGACTTTTTCTGTCGGACATTCCGCTCGTGTGTACGCGGCTTTATTTTTTTTTTTTTTTATAGAAAAAAAATGACATTTTTTTTGTCTTTGCTTTTAAGTGTAAATGTGAGATCTGAGGTCTTTTTGACCCCAGATCTCACATTAAAGAAGTCCTGTCATAATTTTTCTCTATTACAAGGGATGTTTACATTCCTTGTAATAGGAATGAAAGTGATCAAATTTTTTTTTTTTTAAAGGAACAGTGTAAAAATAAAAAATAAAAAGTAAAATAAATAATAAAAAAAAAATTTAAAGCGCCCTGTCCCTCCGTCACGCCCGCATATGTAAACGGTGTTCAAACCACACATGTGAGGTATTGCCACAATCTTTAGAGTGAGAGCAATAATTCTAGCAGAAGACCTCCTCTGTAACCAAAACTGGTAACCTGAAGAACTTTTTAAATGTCGCCTATGTTGCCAGCACTTTAGACATTAATGGCTGTGTGTTGGGTGATTTTGAGGGGACAGCAAATTTACACTGTTATACAAGCAAAGTTTCTTTTCTTCAGTGTTGTCACATGAAAATATATAATAAAATATTTACAAAACTGTGAGGGGTGTACTCAGTTTTGTGAGATACTGTATATATATATATATATATATATATATATATATATATATATATATATATATATATATATATATATATTATACACTTTTACTAATATATATATATATATATATATATTAGTATTGTACCATTTAGTATTTTATTGGGGATGTGTTTTGAAATAACCAGGGGTACAAACATAGGACATTGGTCATGGGACTTTAAATGAGGCAGGTCACTTGTTGTAATAGAGATTGAGTAAAACAACACATTTATTCTGTTACATAGAGTCAATTTCAAACATAATGCAGACAAAAAAAAAAAATAAATATATATGTATATATAAAGCTGACATAGAGACATTCATATAATAGATCAATTCATATTATAATAATACAGGGTAAATTTTTCATAAAGAGATACATGATGAATCTCTGAGTATAGCAAATATATCTAGGCATCGCTGCATGTTTCGTGGATCCTTGTCCACTCACCAGGAGCTTGATGCAAAAAAAATATCTAATGCCGCGTACACACGGTCGGACTTTCTATCCTACTTGGTCCGGCACACTTTCCGACGGACTTTGTCCGCCAGGTGCGCCGGACTTTAAAACGGACGGACTTGCCCACACACGACCGGACTTTCCGGCGGGCTAGGTCCGCCCGTCTTTCCGACGGACTTTCGCCGGAGTTACGGCGGACTTTCAGAATGAACGGACTTGCCCACACACGGACAAGTCCGTTCATTTTGAACGTGACTCAGGTGCGACGGGACTAGAAAAGGATGTCAATCTTGCCGCTTTTATCGGCGAGATTGACACCTTGCGAGCCCCGTCGCGGGGCATGCCAGGCCCTTAGGTCTGGTATGGATTATAAAGGGAACCCCCTACGCCGAAAAAACGGCGTGGGGTCCCCCCTAAAATCCATACCAGACCCCGATCCGAGCACGCAGCCTGGCCGGTCAGGAAAGGGGGTGGGGACGAGCGAGCGCCCCCCCCCTCCTGAACCGTACCAGGCCGCATGCCCTCAACATGGGGGGTGGGTGCTTTGGGGGAGGGGGGCGCCCTGCGGGGCCCCCCACCCCAAAGCACCTTGTCCCCATGTTGATGAGGACAAGGGCCTCTTCCCGACAACCCTGGCCGTTGGTTGTCGGGGTCTGCAGGCGGGGGCTTATCGGAATCTGGGAGCCCCCTTTAATAAGGGGGCCCCCAGATCCCAGCCCCCCACCCTATGTGAATGAGTATGGGGTACATGGTACCCCTACCCATTCACCTAGGGAAAAAGTGTAATAAAACACACTACACAGGTTTTTAAAATATTTTATTAAACAGCTCCGGGGGGGGAGATCTTCCTCCGGCTTCGGGGGTCTTCTTCCGGCTTCGGGGGTCCCTGCGCTTCATCTTCTCCCGGCGTCCGGTTGGTTCTTCTCCCGGTGTTCCAGTTCTTCGGCCGGCTCCTCTGCTGTCTTCAGGTAGCTCTCTTGCCAGCAGAGGTCCGGACTCCTGGGCTTCTGGGCTTCTTCTCTTCTCTTCTCCAGATGTTGACACGACGCTCTCTCCGGCTGGACTGCTCTCCGAGGGCTGCGTTGTGACTTATATAGGCGGAGACCCCGCCCCCTTTTGATGTCACAGTCCCTGGGCATGCTGGGACTGTGACGTTTTAGGGGGCGTGGTCACTGGGTGATGTTGACCACGCCCCCTAAAACGTCACAGTCCCAGAATGCCCAGGGACTGTGACATCAAAAGGGGGCGGGGTCTCCGCCTATATAAGTCACAATGCAGCCCTCAGAGAGCAGTCCAGCCGGAGAGAGCGTCGTGTCAACATCTGGAGAAGAGAAGAGAAGAGAAGAAGCCCAGAAGCCCAGAAGCCCAGGAGTCCGGACCTCTGCTGGCAAGAGAGCTTCCCAATGGCGCTGTTTACATCCGGCGAAATCTAAGTCATAAAATGCTCGTAGCTTCCGGTTTCTTAGGCCATAGAGATGTTTGGAGCCACTCTGGTCTCTGATCAGCTCTATGGTCAGCTGGCTGAATCACCGGCTGCATTCTCAGGTTCCCTGTTGAGACAGGAGAGCCAGAGAAAAACACGGAAGACGGTGGGGGGGGGATTCCCTCCCACTGCTTGTAAAAGCAGTCTAGAGGCTAATTAGCCACTAGGATTGCTTTTACATGAAAGCCGACCGCTAGCTGAAAAGAATGATACCAAGATGATACCTAAACCTGCAAGCATCATTCTGGTATAACCACTCAAAGTCGTGAATGGCGTACCTGAAGACAAAAAAATGGTTAACAATAAAGCACAGTGAACAGTAAAGTATAAAAAATTGCATACCTGAAAAGCAAACATGATAAAATATAATAACAATAATACATTGCAGAATAGAATACAGTAAAAAAGAGCAGAACAATAGAGAGAAAGAATAGAGAGAGAGAGAACAATAAAACGACAACTATTTTTTTTTTTTTTATTTTTGTTTGTGTTTTTTTTTTTTTTCTACACTTTTTTTTGTAACTGTAACTTTTATAACTGTAACCGGTTCCAGGTTCGGGTCTCTCAAAATGCGATGGCATCTTGGGAGACCCTGTGAAAGTGTGCCTAGTCTGTGCAATGCTGTACCCTACGCTAATGCTCAACTAGTGAATGGTAGCGTTCAAAACATTCACCAATGCAAAGACCAGGATTGTCAGGACAGGAGGGACAATAATAGCGGGTGTCACGCCTATATCCGCGCTTGCTGCAGACACAACATCTTTTTTGGGGGGGGTTCGTCGGGTAGGGGTACTCGGGAGGACATAAAGAAAATGCCTCTCATGCAGCCGACTGCATTTGGTTGGGGATGTGAATGGGGGAAGTACGGGCGCTGCAGAAGCGGTGGGTTCCCAATTAGGATTGGCGAATGCAGCAGGAAGGGCACTATGGGCACGACGGGCCTGTGTTTGTCTTCTTCTTGGTGGCAGCGGGACACTACTTGTGCTTGCCACCTCACCAGCTTGAACTGCACTTATGGGACTCGCCATGTCACCAAGTGTTACTGCAGTGCTGGTTTGACTACGACCAGGGTGTACTAGGCCGCTGGCGCTTGCCAGTTCACCAAAACGCTACAAAAAAAAACTGTTAGCGATCGCAGGGATCAGGCCTGACTCTGCGAACGCTGCAGTTATGCGTTTAGTGTTTTGTAAGTGACAGTGATCGATCGATACTGCACTTGGGTGGGCTGGGCTGGGCCGGGCGGAGGGGCAAAACGCAGGTGCTAGCAGGTATCTGGGCTGATCCCGCTAACACTGCGTTTTTGGGAATCCTAAACTGCTGGGGACGCTAGTATAGATCTGATCGGATCAGATATTGATGCGTTCAGATACTATACCACTAAGGGAGGTGTACGGTGCGTGGGTGTTAGCGCTACTGGCACTAACCTGACGCTGCCTGGGGCTGGTGCTTGCCATTTCACCAAAACGCTACCAAAAAAACTGTTAGCGATCGCAGGGATCAGGCCTGACTCTGCGAACGCTGCAGTTATGCATTTAGTGTTTTGTAAGTGACAGTGATCGATCGATACTGCACTTGGGTGGGCTGGTCCGAGCCGGGCGGAGGGGCAAAATGCAGGTGCTAGCAGGTATCTGGGCTGATCCCGCTAACACTGCGTTTTTGGGAACCCTAAACTGCTGGGGACACTAGTATAGATCTGATCGGATCAGATATTGATCCGTTCAGATACTATACCACTAAGGGAGGCGTATGCTGCGTGCGTGGGTGTTAGCGGTACTGGCGCTAATCTGACGCTGCCTGGGGCGACGCATATCACCACCGGGCGATTAGGGGGCTAAACCTTTATTCGGTAATAAACGGCGGGTGCCCTGACACTATAAAAAATAAACAAACTAACCAGCGTCACCCGTAACGGTTATACAGTGATCAGTGGTGAAAGGGTTAACTAGGGGGCAATCAAGGGGTTAAAACATTTATTAGGTAGTATATGGGGGTCCCTGTCGCTATAAAACGCTGACGGCGAACCTAAATATTTACCTCACTACCTAGCGTCACCAGCGACACTAATACAGCGATCAGAAAAATGATCGCTTAGCGACACTGGTGACGGGGGGTGATCAAGGGGTTAAAACTTTATTAGGGGGGGTTAGGGGGGTACCCTAGACCTACAGGGGGCTAATACTCACTGCCCTACCACTTCTAACTGTCACAAACTGACACCAATCAGTAATCAGGAAAAAAAAAAAAAAACAGCTTGGTGTCAGTTTGTGACGGGGGGGGTGATTGGGGGGGGGATCGGGGGGCGATCGGGGGGGATCGGGGGTGTTTAGTGTGCCTGGCATGTTTTACTGTGTGTGTGTAGTGTTTTACACTTACTCGGATGTCTTCTCTCCTCGGCGTCGGAACGGAAACTGCCAAGCCGAGGAGAGATGACATCACATCCTCTGCCTGTGTGTACTATACACAGGCAGGGGATGTTTCTCATTGGCTGGGAGCGATCGCGAGGGGGGGCCACGATCGGATGCCCTCCCCCTCATCTCTGATCGCTCCTAGACAAATGCCGACCGCCGCTGGCACCGGGGGGGTCCGATCGGACCCCCCGCCCGCGGGAAGGCAATCACGTACCAGGTACGTGATTTTGCCTGCCCGTGCCGCTCTGTTCACGTATATATGCGTGAGGCGGTCGGCAAGTGGTTAAGGGGAAAAATTTGTTGCCATTCCACAAGCGGGCGCAATTTTGAAGCATGATATGTTGGGTATCAATTTCTTCAGCGTAACATTATCTTTCACAAAATAAAAAAACATCGGGTTAACTTTACTGATGTCTTATTTTTTAATTCAAAAAAGTGTATTTTTTCCAAAAAAAGTGCGCTTGTAAGACCGCTGCACAAATGTGGTGTGAGAGAAAGTATTGCAACGACTGCCATTTTGTTCTCTAGGGTGTTAGAAAAAAATAATATATAATGTTTGGGGGTTCTAAGTAATTTTCTAGCAAAAAAAATGTTTTTAACTTGTAAACACCAAATCTCAGAAAGAGGCTAGGTCCTTAAGTGGTTAAAGTGACAATGTAAAAAAATAAAAATAAATAAGGAAAAAAAAATTAAAGCCCCACGAGCTCGCACAGCAAAGAAAACGCACATGTAAGTGGTGCCCAAATAGGTAAACGGTGTTCAAATCACATATGTGAAGTATTGCCGCGATCGTCAGAGCGAGAGCAATAATTCTAGCACTAGACCTCCTCTGTAACTTTAACCTGGTAACCATTATTTTTTTTTAAAGCAACGCCTATGGAGATTTTTAGGTACAGTAGTTTGTCGTTATTCCACGAGTGTGCGCAATTTCAAAGCATGACATGTTAGGTATCTATTTACTTGGCGTAACATCATCTTTGACATCATACAAAAAAATTAGGCTAACTTTACTGTTTAGTTTTTTTTTTAATTCATGAAAGTGTATTTTTTCCCAAAAAATTGAGTTTGAAAGACCGCTGCGCAAATACAATGTGGCATAAAATATTTCAACAATCGCCATTTTATTCTAAAATTTTCTGCTAATATACAGTGGGGATGGAAAGTATTCAGACCCCCTTAAATTTTTCACTCTTTGTTATATTGCAGCCATTTGCTAAAATCTTTTAGTTCATTTTTTTCCTCATTAATGTACACACAGTACCCAATATTGACAGAAAAACACAGAATTGTTGACATTTTTGCAGATTTATTAAGAAAGAAAAACTGATGGTCCTAAGTATTCAGTACTTAGTAGAAGCACCCTTTTGATCTAATACAGCCATGAGTCTTTTTGGGAAAGATGCAACAAGTTTTTCACACCTGGATTTGGGGATCCTCTGCCATTCCTCCTTGCAGATCCTCTCCAGTTCTGTCAGGTTGGATGGTAAACTTTGGTGGACAGACATTTTTAGGTCTCTCCAAGGATGCTCAATTAGGTTTAAGTCAGGGCTCTGGCTGGGCCATTCAAGAACAGTCACGGAATTGTTGTGAAGCCACTCCTTCATTATTTTAGCTGTGCGCTTAGGGTCATTGTCTTGTTGGAAGGTAAACCTTCGGCCCAGTCTGAGGTCCTGAGCACTCTGGAGAAGGTTTTTTTCCAGGATATCCCTGTACTTGGCCGCATTCATCTTTCCCTCGATTGCAACCAGTTGTCCTGTCCCTGCAGCTGAAAAACACCCCCACAGCATGTTGCTGCCACCATCATGCTTCACTGTTGGGACTGTATTGGACAGGTGATGAGCAGTGCCTGGTTTTTTCCACACATACCGCTTAGAATTAAGGCCAAAAAGTTCTATCTTGGTCTCATCAGACCAGAGTATCTTATTTCTCACCATCTTGGAGTCATTCAGGTGTTTTTTTAGCAAACTCCATGCGGGCTTTCATGTGTCTTGCACTGAGGAGAGGCTTCCGTCGGGCCACTCTGCCATGAAGCCCCCACTGATGGAGGGCTGCAGTGATGGTTGACTTTCTACAACTTTCTCCCATCTCCCGACTGAATCTCTGGAGCTCAGCCACAGTGATCTTTGGGTTCTTCTTTACCTCTCTCACCAAGGCTCTTCTCCCCGATAGCTCAGTTTGGCCGGACGGCCAGCTCTAGGAAGGGTTCTTGTCATCCCAAACGTCTTCCATTTCGGAACCTTAAGTGCAGCAGAATTTTTTTTTGTAACCTTGGCCAGATCTGTGCCTTGCCACAATTCTGTCTCTGAGCTCTTCAGGCAGTTCCTTTGTCCTCATGATTCTCATTTGCTCTGACATGCACTGTGAGCTGTAAGGTCTTATATAGACAGGTGTGTGGCTTTACTAATCAAGTCCAATCAGTATAATCAAACACAGCTCAAATGAAGGTGTAGAACCATCTCAAGGATGATCAGAAGAAATGGACAGCACCTAAGTTAAATATATGAGTGTTACAGCAAAGGGTCTGAATACTTAGGACCCTGTGATATTTCAGGGTTTTTTTTTAATAAATCTGCAAACATGTCAACAATTCTGTGTTTTTCTGTCAATATGGGTGCTGTGTGTACATTAATGAGGAAAAAATGAACTTAAATGATTTTAGCTGCAATATAACAAAGAGTGAAAAATTTAAGGGGGTCTGAATACTTTCCATCCCCACTGTATATATATATATATATATATATATATATATATATATATACTGTATATATATGTATATATATATCATGTTTGGGGGTTCTAAGTAATTTTCTAGCAAAAAATACGGATTTTAACTTGTAAGCAACAAATGTCAGAAATAGGCTTAGGCATGAAAGGAATTTATACAAGCTATACACTCACTACTTTACATTGTAGCAAAGTGTAATTTCTTCAGTGCTGTCACATGAAAAGATATAATAAAATATTTAGAAAAATGTGAGGGGTATACTCACTGAGATACTGTATATACAGTATGATATTTTTACATTTTAACAAAAATTTACATTGATACATGAGTGGACAGGGATCCACGAAACGCGCAGAGATGCCTAGATATATTTGCTAAATTTTCTATACTCAGAGATTTATCGTGTATCTTTTTATGAAACGTTACCCTGTATCATTACGATACAAATTGATCTACTATATGAATGCCTCTATATCAGCTTTTTATTTATATACGTCTGCATTATATTTGAAATTGACTGTAATTGAATGTAATGGAATGTGCAAAAAATTGTTGTGTTAATCTATATTTCACCAATTGACCTGCCTCATTGGCCATGCCCACTGTCCTATGTTTGTATGTATATTTAGGGATGGAGACATGTCACTGTGTATGCTTCAGATCATACACTTTTCCTTTATTTAATTATTAGGTGTTCCTTGATAAATCCATCACAGTGGGATGTGTCATGTTAAGGGTCTTGGGTGTACATGTTCAGGAATAGGGGGTGATTGTGGAATGGTGTCCCTCACGCTACTAAAAGTAACAGAATATGTCTAGGACAAAAATGTGATAATGTAGTGTAACACCAGCTGCAAGACCTAAAAGTGTTCACATAACACAAATATAGAAATATATAAAAAAAGTGATCCCGCGCAGTGAAAAATGCAAAGCACTCTAAAGTGTTAAGTGCACTATATTTAAATAAAGTGCAATAAGAGGTGTATAACTGAGGATAACCAACAAATTACTCATATAAATCAATAAAACAAAAGGATGGTATCAGATATCTATAAATAAACTTGTGTAAGTATAAAATATAAAATGATAACAAAGAGTGTCCATGATAGTGAAAAAAATCTTAAATAAAAAATGTTTCAGCAAAAATGATGAAAAGTGGACAAATGGGGAAAGATTTAATTCACTTCTCTGGCTATTAACTTTTTTGAGCATTTCTTCACTTTAATATAGGACATTTTTTGTTGGTGAAGACTGGAGTTATCATCCTCCCCATTCTTTCCCCATTTGTCCACTTTTCATCATTTTTTTTTCTGATACCATCCTTTTGTTTTATTGATTTATATGAGTAATTTGTTGGTAATCCTTAGTTATACAGCTCTTATTGCACTTTATTTAAACATGCACTTAACACTTTAGAGTCCTTTGCATTTTTCAATGGGGGGTGATTGTACAAAGAGTGGGAGGGGGAAAGGGAGGGAAAAATGAAAGTGGAGGGGGAGGGGCCAAAAAAGAAGGAGTAGAAGAGAAAGGGAAAGGGGTTACAAAAGGGAGGGGGAAAGAAAATAAAAGGAAATAAACAAGGACACCTATTACTTGTAATAGTGTGTGACATCCCATTCATAGTTTAATCCTTTCAGAATACATGTATCTATTTTAAATATCCAAAGCACTTCTCATTTAACAGAGAGAAATTGTCATCTTTTCTATTATCTGGTCTCTAAATGTGTCCAGGCGACTACCATCATGTTCCACAAAAATAAGTGTGAGGTCCCCACAAAATTCATATCAAATTAAAAAAACAACAAAAAAGTATGAGTCCCCCCCAAAATCCATACCAGATCCCTTTCCAAGCATGCAGCCTGTGTAGGCAAGAAAGAGGAGGTGAGCATACATTCCCCCCTCCCCAAACATGGGGAGGTACCTTGTCAGGGACAATCTCAGCCAAAGCCCCCTGTCCCCATATTGATGAGGATAAGGGTCTCTTCTCCACAAGCCTGGCCCAGTGGTAGTATGGTTTTGAGGGCTTATTGGAGTCAAATGTAATACTCTGGTCCCCGCTGCAAGGGGCAAGGGCTCTATATCAAACGATTTACTATTTATGGTCAATTACATCATTGGGATTCCCATCCTTATATTCTTAGCTAGTGACGCATGATCTCGTTTTTGAAGAGGTCCATTCTTTCCCCTCTATCCTGTACTGTGTAGAAATTTGATTCGTTTTTCAAATGAAGTATCTAATTTCTAAAAGCTTCCAAACTAAGTCCTTTACCACCAAACAGTTATAACTAGTTTGAAAGTGTTCAAATCAAAAGTGCACCTAAATCATAAAACAAAAATGTATATCAAGACAGAAGGACATGAACCTCTTTAACTTTTTCTTCTTCACAGCTCTTCTTACTCTCTTTATTTTTGCAATTGTACTTGTGCTTGTAAACCTTGGACTTTTTTTGATCTTTATATCTTCTTGTCTCCCATAATGGAATATTAGGCTGATGAGGATACAGGGGGCAAAGAGTATTCTCCTCTTCAGAGAAGCTCTTAGATAGAGATGGGCCGAACACCCCCTGGTTTGGTTCAGGGCAGAACTTTGAAACATTGCAAAAGTTCAGAGCCAAACAATGAATCTCATTAAAGTCTATGGGACTCAAACTGGAAAAATCCAAAGTGCCCAATTTGAAGGCTTATATGCAAGTTATTGGGCATACAAAGGGTATGGGGGTCCAGGTACTGCCTTGGGGACATGTATCAATGCAAAGAAAGTTTGTTTTAAAAATATAATTTTTAAATGAGCAGTGATTTAACCACTTTAATATAGGGCACTTAAGAATAAAAGTGTCCCTCGCGCTGCTAAGAGTAACTAATGTATGTGGCTAGTGACAGAAATCAAGTGATAAATGTGTATATAATGCAGCAAAATCTAAAAGTGTATCACAAAACACAAAAACATGTAAAATCTATATAAAGTGATCTTGCGCAAAAATTAATATTACTATAAAAACACTATGGATAAATAACCAAACATATATAAAAAATATCTGAAAAAATATCTTCACAAGGAGTCAAATTGTTTTTTAAATATGAATATAAATGTGCAAACGTGCAAGTGTCCAAAATATTCCTGAATCACGTGAAATGAAAAGAAATATCACAAAAATGTATATTGAGACCAAATAGTCCTCTAAAACATAAATAATAATAATAATAGTGAATATAACAAACTTCTGCTGAGTTCACAGAATGATGGATACAACATATGTGATGTTGGGTGGACAAAAACACATATAAATGTCCATAGGTATTCCACAAATTACCTCTGAATTCTAAAGTCTCCCAGAACTCTCACCTTAGTTACAGAAATAAATCGCATCCATAAACAATTAAGGGTCTCCACTATCGTCTATTGGCACCTCATACACTTTTTTTGATGGAAAATGATTTTATCCCTGCAGGAACTGTAATGCCTGTCGTCACTCAAAAAAGTTTCAGAAAAAGAGAACTGAGTTTGTGGCCACTAATACAGGCCAATCGCATACTATTCATGATTTTATAGGCTGTCACACACTGAGGGAGTAGTGTATGTACTCCAGTGTAGTTGCAATTTGCAATATGTCAGTAGAACTAAGAGAGATCTGAAAGTAAGGATACAGGAACATGTGCAAAACGTAATAAATGGCTTCCCTAACACAATGTATTGAAGCATTTTGCACTAAAACATAACAAAGACCCCTCACAACTTTAATTCTGGGGTATAGAAAAATATAACAAGGCATGGAGAGGAAGCCATAAAGCTAGGACAATTAGCCAGAAAGCATCAAAGTGGATATACACCATGTGTACACTTACACCAGGGGGTATGAACGTGGAATAATTTATTTATTTTTAATGTTTAACCGTTATTTTTAACCATAATTTTTAACAGTTTTTTTCACATTTTTTCACATTTTATTGATTCTATGATTTTTTTTTAAATTATCACTTTTATTAAGATAGATTTGTGTCTATATTTATTTAGTGATATAGTTTTTATATATATAAGCTTACCTATTTATATGTATATATACATATCTTTATTATCATTATCTTGATCATTGGAATATGGGCACTTTCTTGCTTAACTTTCGCTGTGCTACTGAATCGGCATATAATAATTAGCCCCAATTTGATTTAGGTACAGACTATAGGTGTGTGGATTTGTACCTTAGATCTGATACAATTTATCATCCCGATGCACATCAGTTACATACGTTTTGTAAATATTTTTAAATATTTTTTTCAATATCTTTTATTACACTTGCCCTACATGTACATATAATGAAGTTAGTCAAGTTGTTATAGACCCTCTTTGTAATGTAGATCTGGCCCGCTTTGTATTTACATACATTGCAGACACCAAACTACAAGAAAATGGCCGATATACATAATACTAGGCAGCCAACAAAATGGCCGCGATGTTTACTCCCAGCGGGCTTCAAGCAAATGGCCGCTAGATCAATTCCGGGTAAACAATATATAAAGCACGTCTATACAACCAATCCGGTTCCTCAGACAAAGTCACCAGACGTGACATAATGCGTAGGGATTGGCCGGAATAGACGCACACCGGAAGTGACGTAAGAAGGGGCTGAAAAATGACGATTCTGTTCTCTGTTTGTTATACACATTTTTAATGTAAGAGTCCACCTGGGTATTTAATAAATATGATGTTTGGCTCTTAATACACTACACTATCAGAGGCTTTTTGTCTTTTTCCTTTCTCTTGCACTGAGGTACTTTGTACTGGAATAAATTGGGACAGCTTAGTGGATTATCTTTTCCATTGGAGGAATACGTATGAGTCCATCTGCAGCGTGTACAAGTTAAAAGAGGTGCCAATAGACGATAGTGGAGACCCTTAATTGTTTATGGATGCGATTTATTTCTTTAACTAAGGTGAGAGTTCTGGGAGACTTTAGCATTAAGAGGCAATTTGTGGAATACCTATGGACATTTATATGTGTTTTTGCCCACCCAACATCACATATATCGGATCCATCGTTCTGTGAACTCAGCAGAAGTTTATTATATTCACTATTATTATTAT
The DNA here is from genome assembly GCF_042186555.1 of Aquarana catesbeiana. Classification (NCBI taxonomy): domain Eukaryota; kingdom Metazoa; phylum Chordata; class Amphibia; order Anura; family Ranidae; genus Aquarana; species Aquarana catesbeiana. Next base: position 368,124,435 of record NC_133325.1, read on the forward strand.
TATTTATTTTTTAGAGGACTATTTGGTCTCAATATACATTTTTGTGATATTTCTTTACGTGATTCAGGAATATTTTGGACACTTATTGCACTTTTGTACATTTATATTCATATTTAAAAAAAAATTTGACTCCACGTGGAGATATTTTTTCAGATATTTTTTATATATGTTTGGTTATTTATCCATAGTGTTTTTATAGTGATATTCATTTTTGCACAAGATCACTTTATATAGATAATACAGGGCACTGCCCAGGCCAATTTTCAGCTTTCAGAGCTGTCACACTTTGAATGAAAATTGTGCAGTCATGCAACACTGTACCCATATGAAATGTTTCATCCCCTCTGCCACTAATAGAGCTTTCTTTTGGTGCCTTGTTTATTTTTTTCTTTGTTTCTGTTTTAAAATTTTGTAAATAAGTAAGCTTTCTCCTTCACTGACAGGCACTGTTGAGGCAGCACTGATGGGCATTGATGAGGCAGCACTAATGAGGTGGCACTGATGGGCACTGATGAGGAGGCACTAATATGCAGCACTGATGGGCACTGATGGGCAGCACTGATATGCAGCACTGATGGGCACTGATAGATGGCACTGATATGCAGCACTGATAGGTGGCACTGATGGACACTGATAGGCAGCACTGATGGGCACTGATGGACGGCAATGATGGGCACTGACGGGAGGCAATGATGAGCACTGATGGGTGGCAATGGTGGTCACTGATGGGTGGCACTGATGGGCAATGATGGGCACTGATGGTTGGCCCTGATGGGCGATGATGGGCAGCACTGATAGATAGTACTGATAGGCAGCACTGATGAGGAGCCAATGACAGGCATTACTGATGGGCACTGACTGGCATTACTAATGGGCATTGATTGACATCCTTTATGGACACTGATTGGCATATGATGTGAGTACAGGTGGGCACTGATTGGCATACAGGTGGGTATCACTGGTAGGGCACTGAAGGGCATCACTGGCGGGCACTGTTGGGCTTTGCTGATAGGTCTGCACTGATAATCAATGCAGTGATTATCAGCGCCGACCCTCTGTCAGGAGAGCAGCTGATCGGCTCTCCTCTACCCGTGCCTTGTCAGCGAGAATGGAGGAAAGCTAATAAATGGCACTTCCTAGTTACCACTGTGATTAGCTGTGATTGGACACAGCTGATCACATAGTAAAGAACCTATGTCAGAGGCTCTTTACCGGGATCAGAAATGCAATGTGTCACACCGACACACCACACCACTGATCACCATGCTGCACGCCCCCGGGAGCGCACAAGTGGCTTATCCTGCTGGACATCATATTATGCCCAGTCAGGATAATGCAACCACTTTCCAGCCGTCATTCTGCTATATGGCAGGTGGGAAATGGTAATGATGCTTAAAGAGAAAAAATAAAAATGAAAAATGCCTTTAAATATAGTGCCTGGGGGTCCCCTTAGTCTTCCTGTAAAGTGGCTCATTTATACTGTGTATAGAACCTATGGCAGCAAAAATGACATTTATCAAGAAAATTAAAACATTTTCCCTGCAAAATGTCTTTATTTTGTAAACAACGGCTTGGGGAGACATGCTGTATGATAAGGCCACAATTTAGTGCACTCGGAACAAGAGTACAGATTTTTTGAATAAATTCTGGTGTCTGTTTACCTTAAGAGGTACTATTGATAAAAGCAAGAATTGGCCTTGCTGTAAAAAATTTAATTATATGCACCTGTCAGACAGGTATGGAAAAATTGGTCCTTGAGTGTTAATTGTGACCATAAAACCGATACCAAAAAATTTCTTCCAGATAAAATCAACACCCACAAAGCTAGGCAGCCTAGACAGTCTTTCAGGTCAACTGAGTCTGTTGACAGACACCCTCTTTTATCTGTCACAAAACCTCTGGCATCACTGAATGCCCATTCCAAAAGGATGCTGGATGCAGGGCAGCCCAGCAGCTCAATTGCATGCTGGGCAAGTTCTGGCCAGTGGTCTATTCTCATGACCCAGTAACCCAGTGGATCATAGACTGGAAAGCTCTTCATGTCTGTTTTCGCCCCTAGATAATCTCCCACCATATGAATCAGACGCTGCCCACGGGATCTTAAAGCTGACAGCCCTGGGTGCAAAGAACTAAAACAATTTTGAAATGCATCACTGAGGTGACCCTGTGACGGACCCCATACTAAAGATAAGTCTGTGTGCCGTAAATGCTTCCTCTGTCTGGTACCACATGATCCAAGATCCCTCAGAGTACCCAGTCATTAGCTGTAACTCAATGTAGGGTGAAAACAACAGACTGTTTTTTGAAAACACAGGTACAGAGAGGTAACACTCAGGGACAAGGCCCCCTACCTTGGATTCAGGGCAGGGTAAACTGCCCAATCAGCAATAAGGAACACACAGGCATTCATACATATGAACAATAGAACACCTTAACAGCAGGGAGGGTTGTTGGAGGAATCCCTCCCCCTCCCCTCTCTGCCCTGCCCCTGGTTTACATGCCAGGAACACAAATACCAACATCCATCCCATAAAACGCATCTCCTAAGGCAGACAGGCACAACAGAACAACGAAACACAACCACACCCCAAATGATCCCAGCAAAGAGTCCAACAGCATGAGAAAACAAACAATATATACATATATACAATATTCCAGTGTGGCTGTACAGTGAGTCTGACTAGCACAGATCAGACAGGGGTTCTTGGTCACCCTGTGCCCCTAATGGACACAGGGTGATTTACACATAGGAAGGGCCAGGGGAGCTAGACAAGGAGTTTCCAGAGCTATCCAAGGTAAGCTGGGTTCCACAAGCCCCCCACCCAAAGTGACTCCCGTCACAGCCCCCTTCTCCACCGCTCCTCCTTTGACCAACATAAGCCTCAAAAGTAGCTTTTCCATGAGACTGTAACCTACCAGAGTCTGTAAAGGCATTACATAAACTTCTCTTTAAGGTGTCCTCAAGATAAGATACTTCCTCCTCTGCTCCCTCCGTGGGGACGGGATGATTTCAGAGACTTTCCTCTTGTAAATGTGGTCAATGAGGGTTGCCAACCAATAATGATCCTTCTACTTGATGCCACAAATTCTCGGGTCTATTCGCAGGCTTTGAAGAATAATGGAGCCCATGCACTGCAAGTTTGTGGAGGCATGAGAAGCAGAGTCCTCGGGGTCACTGAGGATTACAGTATCTGGAACTGCCTCCTCCCAGCCATGTACTACTCCCAAGGGTTCTGGGGAAGGAAAACCATCTTTTAAGGTTTGATGTATGTCTTCCTCTGCTTCAATGCCTCCAAAACTGCTATAATCCTCCTCCCTCTCCTCTTGTGTGTTCAGTGGCGTAGCTCAAGAATGGTGTCTGCATAAAGCAGGCCTTGAGAGGAAAGGAAGTCCTCTTCTTCCTCCTGTTGCTCTGCCTCAAGTGCCCTGTCCATAATGCCATATAGAGTCTGCTCCAGAGGGAACACAAAAGGGATTTTGTCACGGATGCATGCATTTTTACAGCTAACCATCCATGTCGACCAAATAGAAATGATTAGCTGCACACCAACATCCATCCAACAGGTTTATTGAAAGACTGCCACCAGCACTATGACAACAGACTAAGGGCTGACGATGTTTCACACATACATTGTGCTTCTTCAAACCCCACTGATGCATGCATTGTCATGGCTCACTATCCATGTCGCCTCCTCAAATTGTGACATTGCAGTGCATGCATCCTTTATCAGCAGCCAATGGCGTGGGGGAAAAAAGAACTGGTACTCATTGACAGTCCTCTGCTGCATGTGCAGGAGCTGCAGCATTGACAAAGTTGAGTTCTACCTGATGGGCATGTCACAAATCAGGTGGTTTACAAGCAGGTGGAATTCATACCGAATTTTAGCCAGCAAACACTGGCTGTGTATGACTGCCTGAAATGGCTACAGGCTCTTTTGGCCTGCTTCAGAAGATCTTGAAACCCTGAGTACCTGTCTAAGAAATGCTGCACCACCAAATTGACGACATGTGTCAGGCATGGCACATGTGTCAACTTTCCCTGTCGAACGGCGCACAGAAGGTTAGTGCCATTATCGCACACCACCATTCCTGGCTCAAGCTTCCATGGTGTGAACCACCTCTGGATCTGATGGGCATGTCACAAATCAGCTGAAAGAATCTCTGCTACGGTGTGGCTCCTGTCCCCTAGACAGACCATCTGAAGCACTGCATGGCATCTTTTAGCCTGATTCATTGAATAGCCCCTTGAACGCTTAGGGGGTACTGGTGGTTCATAGGACAATTCAGCAGAGTAAGGCATGGAGGAGGAGGAGAGGGTGGAGCTGACAGATCGCTTATCATCACCACCAGCTGTATGAAGACGTGGCGGCAAAACAAGCTCCAGCACTGAGCCCTGTCCTGCAATCCTTCTTAGTTGCAAGCAGAGTTACCCAGTGTGGTGTGAACTAAATATATCATCCCTGACAATGCTTGCTGGACTATGAGTCAGCAGTAAGGTGGGCCTTGCAGCTGACTGCCTTCCCCAATGATGCCACAATATTGAGTTCCACATGATGGTACAGAACTAGAATGGCCTTACATTCAAATAAATAGAGACTAAGAACCTGCCATTGTGGTACAGCACATTCTGCAAATTCATGGAAGGGGACAGAATCCACCAGATGGAAAAGCAGGATTTGTAAAGCCAGCACTTGGACAAGCTGCAATTTAGATGCTGGGCATGTGGGTGGCACTGACTGTATTTTTTTTTCACTGCAGCAGCTGGGACAGAGAAATGTGCTTACTATACTCTACTGCTGGTGGTGTGCTTCTGGCAGATGTGCTGCAAGGAACTGTGACACCCTTCACTATACCATCATACCTGTCAGTGGAGGCTGCTGAGAGGTCATGAGATATTGCGGGGGTAGACCTGAAAGGTTTGGAGTGAGGAGGAGAAGAATTGAGTACCTTTTGTGTGGTGGAAGGTTAAATGCCTTGTCAAGCATGTGATACCCAAATGGCTGGTGTTTTTGCCATGCTTGATCTGCTTGAGGTAAAGATTGCAAATTGCAACACTGCAATTGGCTGCACATGTGCTAAAAAAAGGCCCACACATCTGAGCTGTGGGAAGTGGGCCAGGAGATAACAGCTCCACAATCTGATGGAATAGGGTGGCTGCTCTCTACTCTTCCATGATGGCTGCCTCTGGAGGACATCCTGCCTCATTGGGGTTGTGTCTCACCCTAATTTTCCTCCTCTGCTCTATCCAGCACCCAAGTCATGTCAGTGACCTCATCATCATCATCACCTCCATCCTCATCATCACTGGAGCCAACTTGGTAATACGCTGTGTCTGAGGGAACTTGACTGTCAATTTGTTGTTTATCAGTGTTATCCCCTCTCTATAGGTTCATGTTCCTACCTTCCTCATCCTCAGAGTCAGAACCAACATCAGAATCAAGCAATGCCTGTGCATCATCAAGGAGCAAGTGGCTGACACTGTGTTCAAATAAGTTAGCTGACTGCTCCATGCATGATACTGGGGCTATGGAGTAGCTGTGGACAAGGAGGGAGAACTGACCACTTCCTGAGGACGGACCACGTCCACCATTGCCTGTGGACACATATGCTGCTGCCCCCCTCACAGTAGCATGGGAATGTTTGCCTCTCCTTGTTGGCCTCCCAGACATGATTGGGGGGGCCTTATTACCGAGATTTAATTGAGACAGGGAAGTGTGTAATTGGATGGACTTTAATCAATAAAACGTGGTGCACTTTAACTTGAGGACTGGCACTAACAGAAATGTCACTTTATTATACTGCAGTAAAACTGTACTGATGTACTACAAGATACTGCAGTAAAACTACACTGACACACTTCAATATACTGCAGTAAAACAGTACTGATGTACTACAATATACTGCAGTAAAATTGCACTGACACACTTCAATATACTGCAGTAAAACTGCAATGGCACACTTCAATATACTGCAGTAAACTTCACTGAAGCGCTTCAAAATACTGCAGTAAAACTCCACTGATGCACTACACTGACACACTTCAATATACTGCAGTAAAACTACAAGAACGCACTAAAATTTACTTCCGTAAAACTGCACTGACGCACTTCAATACACTATAGTAAAACTGCACTGGCGCACTTATATACTGCAGTAAAACTCCACTGATGCACTACACTGACTCACTTCAATATACTTCAGTAAAACTGCATGGACACACTAAAATATACTGCAGTAATACTGCACTGATGCACTTCAATACACTGTAGTAAAACTGCACTGGCGCACTACAATATACTGCAGTAAAACTGCATTGATGTACTACGTTATACTGCAGTAAAACTGCACTGATGCACTTCAATACAGTATACTGCAGTAAAACTGCACTGACTTCAATATACTCTCTTTTCCTGCGGCCTGCCAGGTTGCGTGCTTGGATAAGGGTCTGATATGGATTTTTGGGGGGACCCCACGCCATTTTTTTTTAAATTTTGGCGCGAGGTTCTCCTTAAAATCCATACCAGACCTGAAGGGCCTGGTATAGAATTTAGGGGGACCCCCACGCCATTTTTTAAAAAATCTTGGTGCGGGGTTCCCCTTAATATCCATACCAGACCTGAAGGACTGGTATGGAATTTAGGGGGACCCCCACGCATTTTTTTTTAAATTTTGGTTCGGGGTTCCCCTCTGGGGGAATCCCATGCTGTTTTTATCAGTGAACTTTTATGTGTATTGTCCGACCGACAATTAATTATAGCCGCGAGTAGTTTTAAATTAATTTTTTTCCTTTACAAATGTCATTTTGCTGTCAGACTGTTCTAAATACGGGAAACATGTGCCCCTTTACAGGCATACTATAGACACCCCCCAGGTATGAAATTTAAAGGAATATTACACTTTTATTGTTTCACTTTAAGCATTATTAAAATCACTGCTCCCAAAAAAAGTGTTTTTAAAACTTTTCTTTGCATTGATACATGTCCCCTGGGGCAGGACCCAGGTCCCCAAACACTTTTTATGACAATAACTTGAATATTAACTCTTAAAATTAGCACTTTTGATTTCTCCCATAGATAATTCACTATAGCCGACACCACTATTACTTCAAGACCTTTTTTTCCCTTTGTGAAATGTCATTTTGCTCCTGAAAAAAACAGCCATTTTTAAAACTTTTTATTGCATTGATTCATGTCCCCTGGGGCAGGACCCAAGTCCCCAAACACTTTTTATGACAATAACTTGCATATTAACCCTTAAAATTAGCACTTTTGATTTCTCCCATAGATAATTCACTATAGCCGACACCATTATTACTTCATGACCTTTTTTTCCCTTTGTGAAATGTCATTTTTTGCTCCTGAAAAAACTGCCGTTTTTAAAACTTTTTTTTGCATTGATTCATGTCCCCTGGGGCAGGACCCAGGTCCCCAAACACTTTTTATGACAATAACTTGCATATTAACCCTTAAAATTAGCACTTTTGATTTCTCCCATAGACAATTCACTATAGCCGACACCGCTAATACTTCATGACTTTAAGAAAAAAGGACACTCTAGAGTACGGACAGGGAGGCTGCACACCCCGAATATAGAATTAAAAAACAGAAAATCCCCCTAGTGGGGCTTTAATGCAGCCAATGGTATATGAAACACAAAATACAAAAAGGTGTTGTGATGGCCATTTTAATTTGGTTAATACAGCAAGTACTGACAACAAAGAATTTGGGACATAGACTTAAATCCAAGGATGAAAATAGGAAACAATGCCAATAACAGAGGACAGTGTACAATACAATTACATCACAGGCAACAGTAATACAATAGCACAAAGATGTTGGTTGTGTGAGATCCTGACGCGTTTCGACCCCAATGGGTCTTCTTCAGAGGATAGGTATGTATAAAAACTGTAAAAATGTAGACATGTGTCAAGCAATTTCAAGCCAAAACAGAAAGAAAGAGTATATAAACAATTCCATATGGTGTATCTTTACCAGTCACGATGTACTCGATGGTTACAAGTGGCCATAATGTGAAAGAATATCCCTCTTGATGTATCCCCGATATCCTAGCGGGTGGGCCAGTCACAAGGGGAGCGAGTGCCACCCACACGTCTTACAAGGAATCACACACTATGTAACCCCAAAGGGGCGGAGGGAGAGAAGGGGGTACACACTGCACCTGCGATAAAATTACAATATATATATTTATTAAGTGGCGGGTTCTGTTATTGGCATTGTTTCCTATTTTCATCCTTGGATTTAAGTCTATGTCCCAAATTCTTTGTTGTCAGTACTTGCTGTATTAACCAAATTAAAATGGCCATCACAACACCTTTTTGTATTTTGTGTTTCATATACCATTGGCTGCATTAAAGCCCCACTAGGGGGATTTTCTGTTTTTTAATTCTATATTCGGGGTGTGCAGCCTCCCTGTCCGTACTCTAGAGTGTCCTTTTTTCTTATTGTCAAATTTTGGGTGGTTAAACACCCCTCCCCCGCCGCTTTGACACTCGAGTCCAGACACAAACTGTGAACTGTTGTTTGTGCCCAATGGCCCTGTGAGGGTCTTTTCTGGCAGGTATTACCTCCTTCTGTGAGGACCTGCCTTGACAGCAATACCCTGAGACCCATTCTTATGAAAGATGTTTGCTACTTCATTTTTGGTATTTTTTCCCATGGGATTGTATATGCTGATTGAAATGTTTCCTTAAGGTACAGACACATTATCCAATAATCTCTTGTTATCCAACGTACCCAGTTGGATATTTAACTACAGTAAATATAATTTTACATTTCTCAGCAACCTAGGATACAACCCATGGGATTCCACATCACTAATAAATCATTTCGCTTTTGCAGGGTTGTTGTTTGACACATCAACTAGTTCACCGTTTTTTCTTTTGGAAATTGTTTTATTTTGTATTGTTTTGGTGGCTAAATTTACCTACTGCATTCAATTTTTTTCATGATTATGAGGGACAGTGTTAACTATAGGTATGTCATTGCCAACACACGATAGAACAATCTATTTATGGCCCTTTAACTCCTTCTATGACCTTCCCTCTTCCCCCCTTCTCCGTGTTATAGCCACCATTTAGTGGCCCGGGGGGCCGGGTCCCTTGGGGGGTGGAGACGTGACACACATGCCTTCCTGGCAGGGTGGGGAGGCGCAAAGGGTCCTGCGTCTCTCCAAGCGCCCACTAGGTGGACGCTATTTCTATCCCTGCCAGCGGCGTTCCGGATCCCCTCCGGACGTCCTGGCCTCCCGCGCACGCGCGATACCATGGGCGTGCGCATGACGTCACGACGCTTACGCAGTTGCGGCGGGGGTGACGGTGGATCCGGGAGAATTCCTCTTCCGGAACGCCGAGGGAGTCACACCAAGGGCGCCGCCATTGCGTCGCTCTTTCCTCATGGGGGAATGGATGGAGGGGGAGGGACACCTGCACCTGCGGGATACTTTGGCAAATAAGTTCTTCTATAAATTAGGTTGGCAATAGGGAAGGTCCAGTTGGATTATTTGTTTCCACTGGACGCTTCTGTGCTGCCTTATCATCCCATTTGGTGGTAAGTACATATTCTCTACTGATTCATACACCTTCTTACTGCGTTCATCATGCTCGGTTCACACCACTAATGTGATATATTTTCTTTCATCTTGTTTGAAATTCTGATTTACCCGTTCCATAATCCGTGATATCATGGACTATTTTCAATTATCTTATCGGTAACCTTATTTATTTCACTCTTAATCCTATGCCCCCCTCATTCACTCTGTTCTTCTCACATGTCACTCACATACTCACACCTGCTTGGGGGCTTTTCTGTTTTGTTTGGTTCATGACTATTCTTGGTTTTTTCACTTTTCACTTTTTCTGGCCCCTTGATGGGCCTCTCCTACACTCACTGGTCGCCACACTTTCTCTCTGTGTTCTCAGGTTCCTTACATATACGGACGTGATTTGGGAGCCGACCCATGCATTATATATGTGTTTTCCTTACCATACCATACCTCCCCGCCGTTCCTTCCCCTTCCTTCCCTTCCCCTCCATTCCATCCCTGCTCATCACTCATCTTTTCCTTCCTTTCTTTTCCCTCACTCTTCTTCCCTCACTTTTTTCCCTCACACCTGCTATCCTTGTTGTCTTCCCTCTTGCATGGCTCCGTCATCCCACCACGCCCGTTATCCAGCTAAAACTCTCGAAATTGTAATAGCAAATAGACACATTTTTCTTTTGACTCTTTTGCCGTACAAATCTTATTTTGGAACCCGCCACTTAATAAATATATATATTGTAATTTTATCGCAGGTGCAGTGTGTACCCCCTTCTCTCCCTCCGCCCCTTTGGGGTTACATAGTGTGTGATTCCTTGTAAGACGTGTGGGTGGCACTCGCTCCCCTTGTGACTGGCCCACCCGCTAGGATATCGGGGATACATCAAGAGGGATATTCTTTCACATTATGGCCACTTGTAACCATCGAGTACATCGTGACTGGTAAAGATACACCATATGGAATTGTTTATATACTCTTTCTTTCTGTTTTGGCTTGAAATTGCTTGACACATGTCTACATTTTTACAGTTTTTATACATACCTATCCTCTGAAGAAGACCCATTGGGGTCGAAACGCGTCAGGATCTCACACAACCAACATCTTTGTGCTATTGTATTACTGTTGCCTGTGATGTAATTGTATTGTACACTGTCCTCTGTTATTGGCATTGTTTCCTATTTTCATCCTTGGATTTAAGTCTATGTCCCAAATTCTTTGTTGTCAGTACTTGCTGTATTAACCAAATTAAAATGGCCATCACAACACCTTTTTGTATTTTGTGTTTCATATACCATTGGCTGCATTAAAGCCCCACTAGGGGGATTTTCTGTTTTTTAATACTTCATGACTTTTTTTTCCCTTTAGAAATGTTATTTTGCTGTCAGACTGTTCTAAACACGGAAAAAAGCGCTGCCTTACGGGCATGCTATAGACACCCCCCAGGTACGAAATTTAAAGAAATATTTCACTTTTATTGTTTCACTTTAAGCATTATTAAAATCAATGTTCCTGAAAAAACGGCCTTTTTTGAAACTTTTTTTTGCATTGATACATGTCCCCTGGGGCAGCACCCAGGTCCCCAAACACTTTTTATGACAATACCATGCATATAAGCCTTTAAAATTAGCACTTTTGATTTCTTCCATAGACTTTTAAAGGGTGTTCTGCGGCATTCAAATTTGCCGCGAACACCCCAAATTGTTCGCTGTTCGGCGAACTGGCGAACAGCCAATGTTCGAGTCAAACTCATGTTCGACCCGAACATAAAGCCCATCCCTAGTAGTGACCTTTCTTCCACAGAAAACAAGGTTCTTAAAAAAAGTGAAGGCAGAACAATATCCTGGTTTAAATGAAAACCCAATACTACCTTCGGTAGGAATTCAGGATGAGGCCGCAATACAACCTCATCCTTATGAACAACCAATATGGCTCCTTACAAGAAAGAGCAGCCAACTCTAATACTCTTCTTGCAGAAGATATGGCAACCAAGACAATTATTTTTTCCCCTGTCAAGAGGACCAAGGGAATATCTCGTATTGTTTTGAAAGGCTGCTTCTGTAAGCCGACAGGACTAAAATTAAGTCCCCAGGGATCAGGGGTGACCAAACTGGAGGATTTAATCCACGTTACCCCCTGAATAAGGTTATGAACCAGAGAGTGAGACAAAAGCGGTCATTGAAAAGAAAGACCCATAAGGCCGACATCTGGCCTTTGATATTACTCAAGGCCAGCTTAATTTCTAATCCTATCTGTAGGAATTTAAGGATCCTACCTATGACATATTTCCTGGGGTGCCAACCCCTGGATTCACACCAGGAGACATATGCCTTCCAGATTCTATAGTATATGACTCTGGAGGCCGGCATTGTAGCATTAACCAAAGTAGAAACTACTTAAGCTAACAGCCCACGATCTTTCAGAATGTGGGTCTCAATAGCCAAGCCACTAAATTTAGCGTTTGTAAGGTAGGATGGAATACTGGACCTTGCGAGAGAAGGTCTGGCCATAGTGGTAGGGTCCAAGGGTCCCCTACCGTCACCTTTATGATCTCAGCAAACCAAAATCTCCTGAGCCACGCTGGGGCCACAAGAATCACCTCCTTTCCTTCTTGCTTGATCCTGCGAGAAGACGCGGAAGCAGCAGAACAGGATGGAACGCATAGATCAGTGAAAAACTGATCCCACAGAAAAAACCAAGGCATCTGTTCTGTATGCCATCGGATCCCTTGTCCTTGACACAAAGTTGTCGATCTTGTTGTTGAAACTGGACGCAAACAGATCCACATCTGGAACTCCCCATCTTTGGCGTATTGACAGAAAGATGTCGGGGTGAAGGGACCATTCTCCCGGGAACAATTGTTGGTGACTCAAGTAGTCTGCTTGCCAATTCTCTATCCCTGGAATGAAAGTTGCTGATAGGCAAGGAATGTTTTTTTCTGCCCAAGATAGAATATGATTCACCTTTTTCTGGGCCACACGACTTCTCGTGCCCCTTGGTGAATGATATAGGCCACAGCTGTGGCACTGTCGGATTGGATCCTGACAGGACAATTCCGAAGTTTGAGTGTCCAGGCCTCGAGGGCCAGGTGTACTGCCCGAATCTCTAGATGGGCAAGGTCATCTCTGATTTGGACCATTTCCTTTGGACAGATGCTTCTTCCAGGGCTGCTCCTCAGCCCAGAAGGCTGGCATCTGTTGTTACCACCTTGCAGGTAACTGGTAGAAAGGATTTTCCTTTTTGAAGACTCTTGGATATCAACCACCAATTGAGGCTCTGACGCACTTTGGAGAATAAACGCATTGGGAAGTCCAGAGCTTGAACCTTCTTGTTCCAAGTTAACAGGATACTGTTTTGCAGCAGTCCTGAATGAAATTTCGCATAAGGAACAGCCTCGAAGAAGCCACCATCTTTCCCAACAACTTCATGCAAAGTCGAATAGAAGGATTCTTCTTTGTTTTAATCAACTGAATCAGTTCCCTCATGGAACTGATCCTTTCCTGGGGAAAAAAACACCCTCTTCTGAGCTGTATCTATGATCAGCCCCAAGTACTGCAATCTGCTTGATGGTTTTAAGGATGATTTCTCTAGGTTGAGAATCCAACCTAGGTATTCCAGGTAGCTGACTGCGGTGACCAAAGTTTGATTAAGCGGGCTACCGATTGATCTGTCAAGAGAATATAGTTTAAGTAGGCTAGTATTGGTATACCTTGAGCCCTTAACCTGGCTAAAGGAGGAGGCAGGACCTTTGTAAACACTCGAGGTGAAGTAGCTAGACCAAAAGACAGAGCTACAAACTGGAAATGAAGATTTTCTACCTCGAAGCGTTCTAGGCTTCCGTGTGACTGTAAAGTCTTTCCAGAGCCCTTTTTGAGGTGTTTTCCACCCCCTTCTGCCATAGCCCGATGCACAGGGCAGAGGTACTATCAGAAGGAATGCATCCACTGCTTGAACAATAGTCCAGCCCTGTCACTGCTATTAATGCTCATCCTGATGCAGTAGTAAATGTGTCAAAGGAATGCCTGTGTCACCAAACTCTTATATACAAACAAAACATCTGTTTTACCTTTGCTCTTGTGTCCCTCCGCAGCTTGCAACAGCACAATGGTGCCTTTTAAAAAACATACCTTCCCACGCTGGACATTGGAGGACGCCAATGCCCCACTAAGCCCCGCCCCCCGTCGTCTATGGGCCTTCCCCTCATTTTTAAAAATAACCTTTTTCCTGCGTGAGCACGGGCTCCTGATCCTATGGGATCCAAGGGAGGGAAGCAGAAATGGCGAGGGAGGGGTCTGGAAGCCGTCGAGAGGCGTGCCGTTCGTGCCGTTTTATTCGTTTTTTTTTAAACTTGCAGCGCTTTTTCCCCAAGAAGAGGGGAAGAAAACCAGCACAGAGGGACGTCTGGTGGGGAGAGGAACCCCCCCAGACTTACCAGAGGTCTGCTGCTTGGCCAGAGGAAGAAGAATCTGCAGCTTCCAAGACACAGCGTGGGCTCTCTGAGAAGCATGAGATGGTAAATGCTTAATACAGCCTCCAGTAGTGACACATAGGCATGACAACATTTACTAAATTAAAGGAGACATTCATAAGAAAATTTTAAAAAATTCTTAGAAAACTCCACTTACCTTTCCTGCTGCAGGGTTTTCTGTGGTAAACCAACAGACCCAAAATTTACCCTTCACGGTGAAGCTGGGGATCCTCGAGGAAACCCACAATCCTGGACCTGTAATAGCACCACCACCAGTAAAAAACTTTATGGCCTTAATACCAAAAAGTACTGGATCTCGGAGTTCAGCTCTCTATAGAGAAGTGTTACAGGCAAGACCTCGTTTCTTCAGATTCGAGGCCCGGGTACCATTCAATTCGGCCAAAAAGACCCTTTGAATGGATCCAGCTGCATGGCTAGCCCCAGCAAGGATTGCTCCAGTGCAACTCAGCACAGCACATCTTTACTTGTGACTTGTGCGAAAAAGCTGAGGTACTCCCACCAGTGGGAGGGGTTATATAGGGAGTGCACTTTTTAATTTAGGGCGTGCCAGTGTCCATCACCTGAAAGTGGCCTATAACCCACATAGTAACTACTATGGCTCTGTGTCCCATGATGTACGATAAGAAAAAGCTCTAGTTTTAAGAACAGCTGTAATGTTTGCTGGATTGCATTAGCAATGTGCTAACTTTTTTCATTTGTTGCACAGAATTACAATGGTGTTGTAAGATAATTTAAAAGTTGTACATTTCCCCAGAACACTATAAATGTGACATTGCTATAAAGTAAATTTTTATACTTTTGTCAGCAGGTAATTAAACCTGTCAAATGTCAACCTTCATGTAGGAATGACTGATAGCAAAAATCCTTCTAAAGCTACTTTAAAGCCCAGAGGGGGGGCCATATGTGTTCCTAATATCAAACATATTAAGTTATTTCAGATTTAGCATGATGATAATCAGGCAATGTATAGGCAGCCCCTGATTTTACAGGCTGACAGTCAGCTATTATTCTCTGCATGATCCTAAAGTTCTGAACAGGATCTGCTTAATCAGACTATTTAGATATAGTGTAAAAAAATTCAGATCTGCTAAAAACTGGGCCAGGTAGTCCTCTGTGCATGTAATATATTTTTAAAGGCTTAAAGAATAAGTCCACTTAAAATTGATGTTTCAGTATCTCTATGGGACTCCAGCTGTGAGATTTTCTTGTTTCCCTAAATTAAAGTGGTTGTAAACCTCAAATATGAAATATGGGCAAAGCATATCCCTCTACGTAGTGTGCACTTGTCTCAATTAAGAACACAAAGGGGGTTATCTACTAAAGCTGGTGCAATGCTGCATAGAAACCAATCCGCTTCTAGGTTTTATTGCCAAAGCTTAATTGAACAATCTGAATCCTCTACAGCTTTATAATTTAACAGTGAAAATAGACATCATCTGTCTTTATCCACTTGCCGACCGCCTACTGCATATTTACTGCAATAGGTCAGCTCTATTGCATAAAATCACGTACCTGTAAAAATCGCTGATCGCCGACATTACTAGTAAAAAATAAATAAATAAATGAAAATGCCATAAAAATAGTAGTTTGTAGACGTGATTAGTTTTGCGCAAACCAATCAATATACGCTTATTGAGATTTTTTTTACCAAAAATATATAGCAGAATACATATTGGCCTAAATTGATGAAGAAATTAGATTTTTTTATTGTTGGATGTGTTTTATAGCAGAAAGTAAAATATATTTTTCTTTTTCAAAATTGTCGCTCTTTTTTTTGTTTATAGCTCCAAAATAAAAACCGCAGAGGTGATCAAATGGCACCAAATAAAAGCTCTATTTGTGGGGAAAAAAGGACATCAATTTTATTTGGGCATAGCGTCGCACGACTATGCAATTGTCAGTTAAAGTAACACTTTTTTTTTTTTTGCTGGATTCAGTGCACTCAAACACTGCAGGTGTTAATTTCTAGCTTTGTAGAACTGAATCTGTGATAAAATTTGAGCTAAATTTAGCATTTTCCCAAAACAAACACCAAACCTAGTCCTAAGCAGATGATCAAAATGTCATAGTTATTCAGAGTAACAACATCTTTCCAAAGTAAAATATTAGCTAATGGTTTTCATTTCTTTTTTTAATTACTGTAAAGAAGTAAAAGGTCAATCTTAAAGTGGATGTAAACCCTCAGATATACCCAGTGAAGTGAACTGCCTCAAATGATAGAGAGATGAAACAAACCCCCCTACATAAGTTTTACATGTATATCTTCTGTCTTCATCTTTAAATACTGTTTAGAAGGTGCACATTGTGTTAGGAGATTTTTATAGCATCCTCCCCAACACAAAACTCAGGCTTCTTTTATTATACAGTATATGACGGGGAACTTGTCAGGAGTTCTCAGTAGGGATGGTCCCGATGTTCGAGTTGAATGTAAGTTCGACTCAAACATTGGGTGTTCGTTTGTTAGCAGAAGAGTGCCGTGGAGCACCCCATAACGCACTGCGAGATCGCAGTGTATTGGCGGCTGCTGATTGGCCAACACATACACCTGACCTGCATGCTTTGGCCAATCACAGCGCGCTCTGCTGTGAGAGCCATGATTGGCCAAAGGCAGGGTGCTTTTAGCCAATCATGGCTCAGGGGGCTAAATCCATGCCCCACACTATATAAGGCTGCTTACACGGCAGCCATATATAATGTTATAATAACGTGGAGATTGAGAGAACGTTAGTTAGAAGCAGGTTATTTAGAGGTGTGCAGGCAGTTTAGTATCTATATATACAGTGGAGAAAGTATTCAGACCCCCTTAAATTTTTCACTCTTTGTTATAATTCAGCCATTTGCTAAAATCATTTAAGTTCATTTTTTTCCTCATTAATGTACACACAGCACCCCACATTGACAGAAAAACACAGAATTGTTGACATTTTTGCAGATTTATTAAAAAGAAAAACTGAAATATCACATGTTCCTATGTATTCAGACCCTTTGCTCGGTATTTAGTAGAAGCACCCTTTTGATCTAATACAGCCATGAATCTTTTTGGGAAAGATGCAACAAGTTTTTCACACCTGGATTTGGGGATCCTCTGCCATTCCTCCTTGCAGATCCTCTCCAGTTCTGTCAGGTTGGATGGTAAACGTTGATGGACAGCCATTTTTAGGTCTCTCCAGAGATGCTCAATTGGGTTTAAGTCAGGACTTTGGCTGGGCCATTCAAGAACAGTCACAGAGTTTTTGTGAAGCCACTCCTTCATTATTTTAGCTGTGTGCTTAGGGTCATTGTCTTGTTAAAGGTAAACCTTCAGCCCAGCCTGAGGTCCTGAACACTCTGGAGAAGGTTTTCATCCAGGATATCCCTGTACTTGGCCGCATTCATCTTTCCCTCAATTGCAACCAGTCATCCTGTGACTGTTTTTCTCCACACATACCGCTTAGAATTAAGGTCAAAAAGTTCTATCTTGGTCTCATCAGACCAGAGAATCTTATTTCTCACCATCTTGGAGTCCTTCAGGTGTTTTTTAGCAAACTCCGTGCAGCTTTCATGTGTCTTGCACTGAGGAGAGGCTTCCGTTGGGCCACTCTGCCATAAAGCCCCAACTGGTGGAGGGCTGCAGTGATGGTTGACTTTCTACAACTTTCTCCCATCTCCCGCCTGCATCTCTGGAGCTCAGCCACAGTGATCTTTGGGTTCTTCTTTACCTTTCTCACCAAGGCTCTTCTCCCCCGATAGCTCAGTTTGGCTGGACGACCAGCTCTAGGAAGGGTTCTGGTCATTCCAAACGTCTTCCATTTAAGGATTATGGAGGCCACTGTGCTCTTAGGAACCTTAAGTGCAGCAGAATTTTTTTGTAACCTTAGCCAGATCTGTGCCTTGCCACAATTCTGTCTCTGAGCTCTTCAGGCAGTTCCTTTGACCTCATGATTCTCATTTGCTCTGACATGCACTGTGAGCTGTAAGGTCTTATATAGACAGGTGTTTGGTTTTCCTAATCAAGTCCAATCAGTATAATCAAACACAGCTGGACTCAAATGAAGGTATTGAACCATCTCAAGGATGATCAGAAGAAATAAATATATACACACACACACAGTGTAGTCATTGTAGTGTAGACTATATAAACAGTGTGTCAGAAACCATGAAATCAGACCAAGATAGAAGTACAGTTAAATCACACTTAAAAGTATTAATAATGCTTAAATACTAGTATTTAATAATAAAAGTAAATAGAACAAACGTAGTCCAAACATAGCCAGAGTTCAGGAACTGAAACGCATAGTAAGACAAGCCAAATGTCAGGGAGCCAGAGAGAAGCGTAGTAAAACAGCAAGCAGGATCTGGAGCCAGAAGGGATATCAGCCAAGCACACACATATATATATATATATATATATATATATATATATATATATATATATATATATATATATATAGTGCAGGAGGCAGTCTAGTATATATACAGTATCTCACTATTTTATTATATCTTTTCATGTGACAACACTGAAGAAATTACACTTTGCTACAATGTAAAGTAATTAGTGTACAGCTTGTATAACAGTCTAAATTTGCTGTCCCCTCAAAATAACTCAACACACAGCCATTAATGTCTAAACCGCTGGCAACAAAAGTGAGTACATACCTAATTGAAAATGTCCAAATTGGGCCCAAAGTGTCAATATTTTGTGTAGCCACCAATATTTTACAGAACTGCCCTAACCCTCTTGGGCATGGAGTTCACTAAAGCTTTACAGGTTGCCACTGGAGTCCTCTTCCACTCCTCCATGACGACATCACGAAGATGGTGAATATTAGAGACCTTGCGCTCCTCCACCTTCCGTTTGAGGATGCCCTACAGATGCTCAATAGGGTTTAGGTCTGGAGACATGCTTGGCCAGTCCATCACATTTACCCTCAGCTTATTTAGCAAGGCAGTGGTCCTCTTGGAGGTGTGTTTGGGTTCGTTATCATGTTGAAATACTGCCCTGTGGCCCAGTCTCTGAAGGGAGGGAGTCATGCTCTGCTTCAGTATGTCACAGTACATGTTGACATTCATGGTTCTCTCAATGAACTGTAGCTCCCCAGTCCCGGCAGCACTCATGCAGCCCCCAGACCATGACACTCCCACCACCATGCTTGATTGTAGGCAAGACACACTTGTCTTTGTACTCCTCACCTAGTTGCCTCCACACACGCTTGACACCATCTGAACCAAATAAGTTTATCTTGGTCTCATCAGACCACAGGACATGGTTCCAGTAATCCATGTCCTTAGTCTGCTTGTCCTCAGCAAACTGTTTGCGGGCATTCTTGTGCAACATCTTTAGAAGAGGCTTCCTTCTGGGACAACAGCCATGCAGACCAATTTGATGCAGTGTGCGGCATATGGTCTGAGCACTGACCCCCCATCCCTTCAATCTCCGCAGCAATGTTGGCAACACTCACACGTCTATTTCCCAAAGACAACCTCTGGATATGATGCTGAGCATGTGCACTCAACTTCTTTGGTCGACCATGTCGAGGCCTGTTCTGTTAAACCGCTGTATGGTCTTGGCCACCATGCTGAAGCTCATTTTCAGGGTCTTGGCAATCTTCTTATAGCCTAGGCCATCTTTATGTAGAGCAACAATTCTTTTTTTCAGATCCTCAGAGAGTTCTTTACCATGAGATGCCATGTTGAACTTCCAGTGACCAGTATGAGAGAATGAGAGTGATAACACCAAATTTAACACACCTGCTTCCCATTCACACCTGAGACCTTGTAACACTAACGAGTCACATGAAACCGGGGAGGGAAAATTACTAATTGGGCCCAATTTGGACATTTTCACTTAGGGGTGTACTCACTTTTGTTGCCAGCGGTTTAGACATTAATGGCTGTGTGTTATTTTGAGGGGATAGCAAATTTACACAGTAAATTTACACTGTAATTTCTTCAGTGATGTCACATGAAAAGATAAAATAGTTACAAAAATGTGAGGGGTATACTCATTTTTGTGAGATATGCAGTGTATATACAGTGCAGGCAGTATATATATATATATATATATATATATATATATATATATATTTACAGTGCAGTCAGTGTAGAATATATATATATATACAGTGCAGTCAGTGTACAGTATATAATACAGTGTATTGAAGTGGTTAAGGGGAACCCTATGAATTAAGAAAAAAAACAGCATGACCCCCCACCTCCCCAAATCCATACCAGGCCCTTTGGGTCAAAAAGTAAAAACCACAACTCCTTTATTAAAAAAAAAAAGTGTCCAGTGATGTCCAACAATCTTTACGCCCCATGGACCCAAAAAATAGAAAGAAAAAAAAAGCTCTGCCTCGATGGGAGGCCTCCCACCAACTGCTGTCTCTTGGCTGTGACAGCTGTTGTATAGGCAAGGGTGGGGCCACCCAGTGACGTTATCGAGTGACCCCGCCCCCTTCTGATGCCATGTGACGTCATGTAATGTCAGAGGGGGCAGGGTCATCCAGTTACTTCAGCGGGTGGCCCCACCCTTGCCTATATAACAGCTGTGACAGCCAAAAGACAGCAGTCGCCGGGAGGCCCCTCCCATTTAGGCAGAGTTTTTTTGTTTTTTATTTTCAATGTTTTGGGTCTGTTGGGTGGCGTGACTGGTGATGGATGTACACCATGGGGAACTTTTTATTTTTTCTTTGTTTTTTAATAAAGGAATTGTCAAAAACTGTCTAGCCCCCCACCCGCACTTCCCCACAACACCCGGGCCAGCATTGTGGGGACGAGGCCCTTGTCCTCATCAACATGGGGACAAGGTGCTTTGGGGGGACCCCGAAGCATCCTCCTCATGTTGAGGGCAAGCAGCCTGCAAACACTTCCAGATTCTGATAAGTCCCCCTGCCCACAGACCCCCCACAACCACCAGGCAAGGGTTGTGAGGATGAGGCCCTTGTTCCATCAACATGCCCTCCCCATGTTGAGGGCAAGCGTCCTGGTAAGGTTCAGGAGGGGGTTGCTCACATGCCCTCCTTTCCTGGCCTGCCAGGCTGCTTGCTCAGATAAGGGTCTGGTATGGATTTTGGGTGGGACCCCACGTCAATTTTTTATTTCATTTTGGCATGATGTTCCCCTTAAAATCTATGCCAGACCCAAAGGGCCTGGTATGGATTTTGGGAGCGACCCCATGCTGTATTTTTTTTACAGTTTGGTGTGGAGTTCCCCTTAAAATCCATACCAGACCCAAAAGGGGGGAACCCACACCAATTTTTTCAATGATTTTTCATCTATATTGCCAGGACCCGGCAATACATTATAGCTGCAATCAAGTTTAAATTAAAATTTTTTCCTTTAGAAATGTAATTTTGCTGCGGCACGGTTCTACACATCACAAATATGCGCCACTTTACAGGCAGACTAAGGGGACCCCCCCAGGCATGATATTTAAAGGAATACTTCATTTTTATTGTTTCACTTTAAGCATTATTAAAATCACTGCTCCTGAAAAAACGGTAGTTTTAAAAACTTTTTTTGATTGATTGATACATGTCTTCTGGGGCAACTTGCATATAAGCGTTTAAAATGAACACTTTTGATTTTTCATGTTCGTGTCCCATAGACTTTAATAGGGTTTGCCTGTTCGCTCAAACTTTTTGCCTGTTCACATGTTCTGGTACGAACCGAAGCGGGGGCTGTTCGGCTCATCCCTAATTCTCAGGCTGATAACAGAAGAACGGAGCAAGAGACAGCTACAGGACATTGAAGAGAACAGTGCTTTGAAGAGAGATAAGAAAACACTGCAGATAAATATGCCCAGCTCAAATTTCATGAATCTGTTTACCTCCACTTTAATATTCATTCTTGTAAATATTGCCTGATTATTAAGGACCTGTCTATCTGGTGACTGACTCCCTGTCTGTAGCCAGTTTGAATCTTAAGGATTTGTTTGCACAGACGTACTAGAGCACATGCTTGTACAAGGATAGTGTTCACCCACACAGGAATGCACAGGTTTTATATGCGCCTCTGTGCAGGCAGTCCCATTCATGTCAATTAGGACTGTGTGGTTACATGGCCCTGAATTCACATTGTCTGGGTTAGGGGCCTTGCACCTGCATAGATGTAAAATTGGGAGCAACTGCTATGTCTGTGCAGCCTCTGCGCATTAATTGACATGAACAGAAATGTCTGCACAGGGATGCACGGCACACCTGTGCATTCTTGTGTGAATAAATACGGTGACCCCACCACTCACCCATCCATTCAATTGACAAAATAAAGACCTTAGATGTTACTTCTCCCTGTGTGGACGTGCACTGTGCGGGGCGCCGGACCAACAGATCTCTACCAGGTCCATCACCCTCTCACATGCACATGACTACATCCTGAGGCCCCAATTGGCTGGTTTCATATTGCCCTCGGGGCGCAGAGCACTGCATCCTGAGCCCTCCCACCCTGCGATACCAGCCAATACCAGCGGCTTCCCGGCCAATCAGGAAGACCGGGTCAAGACAGATGCTGCGGCACCGGTGAGGGCTCTGCTGTAGGGTGAGTGCAGAGTAATACTGTCATCAGCACAGCTCCGAATGTCTTCTGTGCTTAGAATAAAGCACCCTCTACCAATAGGTAGGTGCTAGTAAGGGTTATTTTACTAGGGTTTGTCCAGCACAGGCAAATTTAGGCAGGCCTATGCTGCAAGCTAGGCCTGTCTGTTTTGATCTGGAGGCTGGGAGTGGTCAGCGTAGCAGTGAGTTTGACCACCTGCACTTCAGTTCTGAGGTGCCTCCCCTGCTTCCAGGGAGAAGATTCTGGAAGAAGGGCTTGGCCTGGAACTGGAGTGGCAGGCAGCTTGTGTGTGAGCCCTGACCAATCCCCAATCAGTATTGGCAGGGGGTGGGCCTCATATATAAGCTGAGTTGATATGCCACTGGGGGGAGAAGTCGGCTGAGTGAAGTGAGGAATGGAGTGCTAGGCAGCAGCAGGAGGCCATCCCCATCTGGGGGGGGGGTGCGTTGATCGTAGGAGGAGGCCTGGGGAGAACTGTGAGTGAATATTGCCTCTACATGGTCATTGGCAATGTCTCTGCCACCACACGGTCAGATGGCAGGAAACTACTGGAGCAGAGAGGCAGGTAAAGCTGTCAGAACACATGGTCCTGTCAAGGCCTCCGGGAAGAGGTACTGCAGGCCTCAGGCCTAGTAGCAGCGAGCAACCAGAGCCAGTAAAGGGACTTATTCAGAGTGGGCCCCTATTACCCAATAGAAGAAGGTGTGACATACTTCATTTCAGTGTGTGCAGGAGGAAACCAGTGTATGTGGGTAGAAGTAATCAAGCTTTGTGCAGAAGGGAAGAAGTTTCTGGGAACAGCATTTCTACACGGTCAGAAGTGGTGTCTTCATTCTCTAACACGGTATTGAATGAGGAGTCCTTGGAAGCAAATAGTCTGAGGGAGGAGAGCAGAGGAGGTGCAATACTCTGCATGAAGATGCAGGAGGAGATTTACATTTAATGTTCATGCACATCTAATCTTCTGGCTCTAACATTATGCTTTTGTGCTTAAATTATAAATATGATGGCAATGATAAATCCTATGGGCATCCTATATTCTAATCCCTATCCAAGTTGTACCCCCCCTGATAAAACATCAAAAACAAAACTTGCAAAAGACTGTTCATTGTCTCTGGAAGTGATGTATGAACCATGGCTACATTTGCACTGCCTAATGTGATTGTACAATCAACTGGTATAAATACTTGCTATCAGTCTGAACTTGGGTCAGCTGGTTTAGAAGGACCTGTAATGGAGGCTTTGTTATATTCCAGTGTCATCTCTTTAAAATAGGTGTGAAGAGCAGTCATACTGACAGGGTATTGGAAGCTGCTACAGGAAAAGGATAGGGAAAGCTGTCAAACTGCATAGGGAAAGACTAGGGTCAGTTAGAAAACGGTACTTTAACCACTTGCCTACTGGGCACTTTCACCCTCTTCCTGCCCAGGCTAATTTTCAGCTTTCAGCGCTGTCACATTTTGAATGGCAATTGCGCGACCATGCAGCACTGTACCTATTTGAAATGTTTATCATTTTTTCACACAAATAGAGCTTTCTTTTGGTGGTATTTAATCACCACTGGGTTTTTTATTTTTTGCTAAACAAACGAAAAAAGACACATGATTTTGAAAAAAAAGTTTTTCTGTTAAATTTTTTTGCAAACAGGTAATTTTTCTCATTCACTGATGTACGCTGATGAGGCTGCACTAATGGGCACTAATAGACAGCACTGATGGGAACTGATAGGTTGCACTGATGGGCACTTATGAGGCTGCCCTGATGGGTACTGATGAGTCAGCACTGGTGGGCAATGATGAGAAGGCACTGATTGGCAGCACTGATTGGCACTGATAGGCAGCACTGATGGGCACTGTTGGCCTGCACTGAAATGTCCTCTTTCACACTAGCCGGTTACCGACTCTCTCCTCTCCTCATGCTATGACATCAGGGGCAATCAAAGGGTTAACTGTGTGATTAGCCTGTGTTTGTGTACTGTGTGGGAGGTGCTTTTACTAGGGGAAGGCATGGATCCTTGTCCCTGCTTTGCAGGAACACAGGATCTATGCCTTCCCTACTGCCATTCTGCCTCTGTAATGAATGATCGGCTGAAATGCATAATCAAAGCGGGAGTGAGCTGTGGGTGGTGTGCATTCACGCCCACTATCCGGAAGTGCGGGATCAGGTATAAATACATGTGCCTGCACATGTGCCAGCCATCCTGTAGCTGTAAAACTGCTATAGTGTGGTCGTGACCTGGTTAACCCTTGGGGATTATCTCACCAAAGCTTATATTTCTATTGCAGGGGATGCCCCAGATGTGTAAATGTTTGGGAAAATCAGTGAGCTAATGACACAAGCAGGAAGTGACATTTTGAAGGTATTCTATATACCAACTGTGTGCAGAACGCCTCCAGTTTGCCATATTGCATTGAATTTTATAGCAAATTAAAGCACTGCAGATTGAAAAGGAAAACCATTTATTTACAGAATTACTTGAATAGCAGTTGTATATGCTATAATATTTTTTTTTTATTTGTTATTTTTCCCCATAAAAGTGGAGTTACCCATAATTCCTAATGAGAGTTTAATGAGAGTTTATTAGAAATTGATCATTGAGAACTGGGGCAGCTTGATCGAACTATTGGCCAATTTTGCATGCAAGTCAAAGTGTGCATGTTACACTTGATAAAAAAGCATGTTTTGATTAGGGTTGCCACCTGTCCGAGATTCACCCAGACAGTCCGGGTTAGTCCAGCTGTCTGGAGGCAGGTTCAGCATCACTGGGGGGGGGCAAGGCGATTATGTCAGCAAGAGTAATTTGACCACACCCACTTTTTGCTGCGGCACACTATGTGCACCGCATTACTACTCTCCTTGGGGCACCCAAAGGTGTCCCAGGCCACTAAATTGTTCGAGTTTGCCTTGAAAAAAAAGGTGACAACCCTAGTTTTGATGCTAAATTCAGTTGTTTAGGCCCTGGACCCTGCTAATAATGTGTATTAATAGTGTAAAATAATTAAATATAATCCCAAAGTCAGATCTGCTCATCCCTAATCAGATACACTGCCTTATAAATATGATCCCTTACTTTTGGCTTTAATGCCTTTTAAAAGTTCAGGTTGTTATCTTATGATTTGTTAAAAAGACATTAGGAAGCAAAAATTTGTAAATATTATCAAATCTGCACTATTTTTCTAAGTGAACAAAACTGCAGCATTGAACAAAAGGCACATATTGAAATGTCTTCTGCCTCCATGATGTTCCTTTGTTTACTACCATTGAAGTTACAGCTCTCACATGTGGAGTAAGACCACCATCTAGTGGAGATAAAAAGGTAAATGTTTCCAGCAAAAAAGTGGAAAAAGTAGATAATCGTAAATTTGTACCCAACAAAAGGTGCATAAAATAACTTATTACATATGAAAAAGCAAATTCCCCAACATTCAGTCTTATTCTTTCAGAGCCCAAATTCCTACAGCTACTTTCCCATTTCCTCTGTGGGCCTATTAATTGTGTTTTTGGTGGTATTATATTCCAAGTATTTATTACTTTTTTAAACATTGATAATTTTAAATGATCATTTTAAAACAACATGTGTTACTAAAGATATAAGATGAATTGTATTCTTGCAGTCTGTATGATCTTTTATTGTAAATAGAAAATCACTCTATAAAAAAAAAAAAAAAAATTATGACATAAATTCCCAAAACCACAGATTATTGGACTAGAGGTCAAATTCAATTCAACTTAAACTTTAAAATATAATAAAAACCAATAGACTCAATATGTGGTATGAATGGCCGCGGCACCTTTATTACTGGTATGACGATATATATAACCAATAAAAATAACCAATACATTTTACCTTGACGATATAACATTTATAACCATACATAGATTATAAATACCAATGGTTCAGCTTTAAAAGCTCAAATTAACCAAACAATGACAAAACCACTATCCTTTATAACAGAAGGAATGTTCAAATAAAAAGGGGGGGTGGGGAAGGACCGCGACAAAGGGAGGGCGGGGTGCCTTTTTCTTCTGCTGCAGCCGTTGTTCTGAATAAAATTGTTGGTTTAATTGCTTTTATAACCTCTTCTTTGTTTTTATAGGTTCGTTGGATCACCTGATCAACTGAAGAATTTTCTAGAAGTTTAAAAGTCAGCTGACAGGTAAGTGACCAATTAAATAACTGAAATGTAAAATATTTTAGCAAACTGTTATTGATTTGTCCCTATTCCCATAGGTAGGGGGAGCTAATGCATTCCCCCTACCTTCATGGGACTAGAGGTCAAACTCAATTCAAGTTAAACTTTAAAATATAATAAAAAACCAATAGACTCAATATGTGGTATGAATGGCCGCGGCCCTTTATTACTGGTATGACGATATATATAACCAATGATAATAACCAATACATTTTACCTTGACGATATAACATTTATAACCATACATAGATTATAAATACCAATGGTTCAGCTTTAAAAGCTCGAACCAACCAAACAATGACAAAGCCACTGTCCCATACACCAGGCTCATCAATTAATACGAGCCTGGCACCCTGGCCAGTTCAATACATGTATTAAAATCCAAATTGAGAATATCACAGATGGACCTGGTCAAAATTATAAAAACCAGGCAAACCCCCTTCCAGATTAACATGACGGAAGGACAGACCATCAACAGTTGGCATAAATTTTGCTACCAATCTATTAACCCTCTTACGGATCTTCTCCAGATATAGAAATTCTGGGTTAATCAACCACTTTAGCCTAGGAATAATTTCAGAGAAGATTAAAATAGTTGAAGGCAGAACAACATGAAGATGAAAAAGATTTATTTGTTTTAATTTGAGCAAGCAAATCCAATGTCTTAGAAGAACCCAAATCATTTCCAGAGAGATGAAAAATAATAATAGATCGAGTAGGCAAAAGAGATAAATAGATCATCCAGAGAAGGACGTAGATTGAACCATAACATGCCTCTTTAGCTGAACCAAAGACTTTGTAAGATGAATCGTCAAGACCCAAGTTGAGACCGTAGCATCTCAAGGAAGCTCTCCTTTTTGCCCAATAGACAAACGAATGTCCTATAATCCAACCATAACAGGAGCGCCCTAAAAAGAAAATGAGAAAAAGCACAAATTAGGCCTGACATATTACCGGAAACAGTCATATTGCCAACCACCCAGATTTTTAATAGCTTGAGATGACAACCCCAACGTAGAAGCTTCGGTAGCCGCCCCGATTCTAAAAGAATGCGAGGTAATACGTAAGTGGCCCAAACCGATATGGCAAAGGCATTTGTTCAAAATCGTCTTAAATTGTTATTGAGTAAGCGGAAGACCTGAATCATGTATCAATAAATGGCCGTCCCGGTCAGGGCACAATAACAAATATCTTGATAATAAAGAAAGGACAAAAGAGGAGAATCAGTCATTTTGTGAATGACAATCCAATGACCTTTCCCCAACTGATCTGTTTTGCTAAAGCGCAACAAGATCCTAACGCAATCAACATGCATAAAAACGTCAGTAAACAAAAGGCCTTCGAAAGAAGATGAAGATTTCGGTAATAATTCTGAAATGCGAAATGCACCGAAGAAATATAGGCAAAAAGAAACTTTCAAAGGAAGGGATTCATAATCTGAATAACAAATGATGGACGAGGCAAGCAAAAGACGATTTAAAACATCAGAAGTAATCGGCACTCTGTTGTCGACCAGAAAATGTTTCTTACGGTACCCTTAAAGGGCTTGCTTAACAGAAAAGAAATGCGAGCACGGAGGAAGACCTTGCATATTATTAAAAAAGGAAATACCCACCAAAACTTTAACCAAATGAGAATAAGAATAGGATCTTTTCATTAACTCATCAAGAAAAGCCAAAACCAATATTTCGGAGTAATAATGTACAGGAACATGGACGGATTGTAGAAAGGAGCTCCACAGGGACCACGCGGCGTTGTACTGCACCCACATGGAAGGAGCCAAAGAATTTGAAATAGCTGAATTTACAGAGGACAAACTACCGACCATAACTGTTCCGACCATGGAGAACCCAAAAGATCCGCATCGGGCGCCAAACTGCAAAAATCAATCCAGCTGAAAATGGGTTAAAGACTTAGCAATATCGTTAATGCAGCCTGGAATATACTTAACACTAATCCATAAATTAAAAGCAAGGCATTTGAAAACCAATCTTCTTAAAACTTCTAAAACAGGTAAAGATTTAGATGTCAAACAATTTATAGCAAATGCAACACCTTTGTTGTCGGAATGAAAGATAATACGACAATTCCGAAGACGATCACCCCAGAGTTCAAGGGCAACTAAAATAGGAAAGATTTCAAGTAATACTACATTCTTAGTTAAGCCTTGTTCTACCCACGAAGTAGGCCAGAAATCCATAGACCATCTACCGCACCAATACGCACCATAACCGACCGAACCCACAGCGTCAGTAAACAAGGAAAGAGCAGAGGAATCACAAAAGGGGGTTTGCCAAATACATTAGCTGTTATAAGAAGATAAAAATTCGTCCCAAACCAATAAATCAGAAACTAAGGCAGATGTAATACGAATAAAATGAAAAGACGATTTAAAACCTACTAAAGCCTTATATAGTCTTTTAGAAAAAACCCGACCGATAGGTATGATTCTAGTAGCAAACACAAGCAAGCCCAACAACGATTGCAAGGTTCAAACTGTAACCTTATGTCGAGAAATAACAAAAGAAACCAAAGCACGCAAACGTGCAATTTTCGCTGAAGAGAGACGACATTCCATCAAAGCAGTGTCAATGGTTATGCCCAAAAAATTCAAGACAAGTAGTAGGCCAAACAGATTTTTCTTCTGCAAACAGAACACCAAAACACCTACAGATGACATGGAATTTGCTAAACAAATAAAGACAATGTGAAGAATCGGCTGGACCCATAAACAAAAAGTCATCTAAGTAATGTAACACGTTAGCAGAATCTGCCTAAATGAAACTGTCCATTCAAGAAAGTAAGCAAAAGCCTCAAAATATTTGCAAGACAATGAGCAGCCCATAGGAAGGCACATATCGAAATAATAAGCTCAGTTAAAATAAAAACCCAGCTAGCTAAAAGCTGTAGGATGAATAGGCAATAAACGGAAAGCAGATTTAATGTCAGCTTTAGCAAGTAAAGCAGATTGACCATCTAAACGAATTTTTGAAAGTGCATCATCGAACGTCGCATAACAAACGGAACTCTCAACAGGGTCAATACTATCGCTAAGTGAAGAACCGTCAGGAAATGATAGGTGGTCTATTAAACGAAAACTATTTTTGTCTTTTTTATGTATTAAACCAAGAGGCAAAACTCTAAAATCCGAAAAAGGCGGCGAAAGAAAGGGGCCCGCAACTCTACCCTCATTCATTTCTTTAGAAATTTTTTCAGACATTACAGCAGGAAATCGACAAACAGAAGGGAGATTATCATGACAGACACAACCTGTGCCATCAAACACTGGCAATCGAAAACCGATAGAAAAGCCATCAAGGATGAGATCCGCCATCGGACGATCTGGCCAGATTTGAAGAAACGGCAACATTTCGACTTGTTTCACTGGGGTAATTGCCAGAACGAAAATTATCCCTTGAATGAGATGTAACAGCCGGAGACAATTTCTTGAAGCAACGATTGGCGGGATGAGCACCTGCACACGTGGCACATTCATGCTTGTAGCGACAGGAGTTAGGCCATTTACATTGCCCTTCATTAAAACCAAAACACAAGCCCATTTTAAAAGGCACTGGCTGTGAAGAGTGAGATGGCAGTAATTGTTTTCTTGGAATCAGCAGATTCAGCCATAGACCTACGTCCTTAGAACCCCATGTCAAATTTTTATGAATCGCTAATTTCTGACGGAATGACTCGTCATAATAGAACCAAGCTAAACCTGAAAATTTTTTAAAAGCTTCGAGAATGATGTCCACATGTTGAAACATTCTACAACACAATTCAGGGTGTTTCTCGCCCATGATGCTAGCATATATACAGAAGGCTTGAAGCCAGTTGTTGAAAGAACGGGGCACAGACTTGCGTTTTTCATCATCAAATTTATCAGGATCCTTTCTATCTATTCTCCTTAAAAGAAGGAAAGAGAGAAAGAAGGTCAATGTAATCGCCTCTCCAGATTTTTTCTTTAATAGAGGCAGACAAATGAAAACCCGAGAGGCGAGACTTCGCAAACCAACGCCTCCTTGAAACAGCTTTCAGGGACCGAAGGAACTGAGACATGATCGTTCATAGATAAGGATGGCAAAGTAGGCGAAAAATTATGCGCCGTAACATGTGAAGCTGACTTATCAACATCTTTCCAAGCTTGTAACAAGGAATTTTCTGAACTAATAGGTAAGGCGCTAAGACAATGGTGAAAATACTCAGTAAAGGAATTAAATTACATCAATAACGATCGTAACTGTGCAGACTCACCATTTGTATCAATCTGTACAGGAGAATGCGAAGATGCAGTCTGAGCAGAGGACTCTTGCAAAATTTCAGCCGCTTGTGAAGAATCGGCCACAGCATCTGTAGGATTGACAAAAGGCAAAGAAGCTGCAGGCAAAACATTCGTTAAAGACAGAGATACAGATGAACATGGAAAAGAATTAATAGCAGCTGGATTACTACAATTAAAGAAAGAACCATCTATTTGTGAAGCAGGATCAAGAGATTGTAAATGTTTTGAATAGGATATATTGTCATTGTTAGCAGATGTACTGTCTGTTAAATGCTTTTTTGATAAGGGAACATTAATGACAGAATGAGATTGTAAAGATTGTTTACCATCAATCCTTGATTTTTTTCTTTTTAGGCGGGCCCCTGGATTATATCCAGCTAACCGGCTTTTGCCTAACTCTCTGCAGGTGTCCCAACGGAACTGCGCATGCTCCAGCATTGCATTCGGCAACCTGACACTGATGACGGAGGAGGGGAGGAAAAGAGAGGTGCGGACGGAACAAAAGAGCAGCCTGTCAGGGAAACAGAGGAGAGCGGAAAAGAAGGAGGAGGAGCTGGAGCATCGGAAATTAATGAGGAAGGAGGAACAGACAGGGCCGGAAGACCGGCCGATTGTGAAGGTGATGGCGAGGGGGAGACTCGAGGCAGGGCGGATGAAAAATAAGGAAGACCTTGAACAACGGCCAGTAACTGAGAAGGGAGAGATGGCGGAGAAGCCATGGAAGAGTCACAAGACAAACAGAACCTCATCCAGGCATCGCCGTCCGGAACGGAGGCCCTCTCCATCAGCTGGCGCAGCAAATAATCCATGGCAGGTAAGAGAACAACGCAGGAGTGCCTTTTTCTTCTGCTGCAGCCGTTGTTCTGAATAAAATTGTTGGTTTAATTGCTTTTATAACCTCTTCTTTGTTTTTATAGGTTCGTTGGATCACCTGATCAACTGAAGAATTTTCTAGAAGTTTAAAAGTCAGCTGACAGGTAAGTGACCAATAAATAACTGAAATTTAAAATATTTTAGCAAACTGTTAGAGCCCTTGCACACTGGGGCGGGGGGCGGCGTCGGCGGTAAAACGCCGCTATTATTAGCGGCGTTTTACCGTCGGTATGCGGCCGCTAGCGGGGCGGTTTTACCCCCCACTAGCGGCCGAGAAAGGGTTAAATACCACCGCAAAGCGCCTCTGCAGAGGCGCTTTGCCGGCGGTATAGCCGCGCCGTCCCATTGATACACACCGCTCCTTCACCGCTCCGAAGATGCTGCTGGCAGGACTTTTTTTACCGTCCTGCCAGCGCATCGCTCCAGTGTGCAAGCCCTCGGGGCTTTCACACTGGAATACAAGCAGCGGCACTTTCGGGGTGGTTTGCAGGCGCTATTATTAGCGCAATAGCGCCTGCAAACCGCCCCAGTGTGCAAGGGCTCTTATTGATTTGTCCCTATTCCCATAGGTAGGGGGCACTATTGCGTTACCCCTACCTTCATTTTCATGTAACCATATTCTTTCTTAAGATCAATAGGACACTAAATTAAAATGTGCAGCACAAAGTAGTGTAAAGTTGTTGACAAATAAAATTGCATATGTTTTTGCTTATGTTGTGTATATATTTATTCCTTATGCTAAATGAAATGAACAAATGAAAAACATACACAAATTTTATTGGAACAGCATAAAAAATATATTAAATTTGACAAAATAAACTGGCTTAGGAGAGAAGGAAGAGGAAGAAATTCATTTAAACTTGTTAGAGATTTTTTTTAATTTTCGATTGTTGTTGAGAAACATCTGTGTAAAATGTAGATATACTGTAATTACAGTATGTGCCTGGAAACTGTAGCTACTTTAACCACTTGACCTCCGGAAGATTTACCTCCCCTTCATGACCACGTCATTTTTTTGCAATGCAGCACTGCGTTACTTTAACTGACAATTGGATGGTAGTGTGACACCGAACCCAAATAAAATTTATATTTTTTTTCCCTCAAATAGAGCTTTTGTTTGGTCGTATTTGATCACCACTGCATTTTATTTTTTATTTTTTGCTCTATAAACAAAAAAAGGCCGACAATTTTGAAAGAAAAACAATGTTTTAATTTCGGCTATAAAAAACATTCAGTACAAAAATGTAAAGAATCAAATTTCTTCATAAATTTAGGCCAATATGTATTCTGCTACATTTTTGGTAAAAAAAAAAATAGGTTTACGTGAATGTTATTGCGTCTAAAAACTATGGGATATATTTATGAAATTTTGATGTATTTTGTATACTAGTAATGGTGGTGATCAACGACTAGTGGTACTGCGATATTGCGGCAAACATTTTGACACTAAATGACACTTTTGACACTTTGCCTGGATCCAGTGACACTAATACAGTGATCAGTGCTAAACATATGCACTGTCACTGTATTAATGACACTGTCTGGGAAGGAGTTAACATCTAGGGCGATCAAGGGGTTAACTGTGTGCCTAGCCAGTGTTTGTGTGTTAACTGTATGCTGCTTTTACTAGGGAAAGTAATAGATTCTAGCCCCTGTTTTGCAGGAACACAGAACCCATTCCTTCCCCTTTGTCAGAACTGAGATATGCCTTGTTTACATATGCATATCTCAGTACTCTATGTATTGCTGACGATCGGTGGGTGCCGGAGGACATAGAGTGTTTGGCACAGATCGGCTATGAATTATCACAGCAGAAGCAGCCTGCCGGCATTGTGTGCACACCCCCCTGCAGGCGGAAGTTTGGAATCAGGTACATATACGTGATCCGGCTCACAGCTGTCGCCTTTAAGCAGTAAAACCGCTATGAGGCGCACGGCAACCGGTTAATGTATCTATTTTTTACATGCACTGACACGGAAACATCTGTTTATCTAATAAGGGTTGGAAGTGATGTTGTCACTGCAGAGTTGATACTAGGGAAAGCTCTCCTGTTTTTGAAGGAACCTGTTTTTTAATCTACCCGCTTTGCCATTCCCCAACAAGTATTTGACACTTCCAGGTATGTGAATACTTGCTCCTGCAAACACATGCTGTGGTTCCAGAAAGGTAAGTATATAGCATCTCCTTTTACAGGCAGGCTTTGTTTTAGTGTTTACTCTGAAGTTATAAGGTTGTTTCAAAAGCACCTAAAAAAGTTGCTGACAGCTTGAAGCAGCTCTCTCACACAAACAAGAACCTGTGTTGTCAAACTGAGAACAGGCCAGGGCAGCAATACCCACATGCATTCAGCGCCGAAGGACTCCAGGGCATACATGGTAAATCATATATCCTTAAAGGGTTAATTACAAATGCAAAAGCATTAGTACATTCATTTACAAACTTTCATAAATAATGCTTGTCATTGTCACTCCATGTGTTTAAATAATCTTTATTTTAGTTTTCAAAAACATACAATAAGTAATAAAAAGATAAAAGCGCCCAAAAGGGCAACATACCATAAATCACAAACATTCAAAATTAGCTTTAAGAGCTCATTGGTACATGCAGTTGCGAACATCATATAATTCCACCATTTTATTCCCCAGGGACACTAGGGTTTGTGTTTATGAGTCCAAGAGAGAGTTCCATTCACCCTGACCCTGAGCCTCCGGAGTGCTACAGTATATACAGTATAAAAGCATAAGCAACTACAGTATATAGGCATATTATGGCCGAGGCCCAGCCTAGATAACACAGCTTGAAGGTATGCCCAGTCCACCCTATCAAAAGCCTTTTTAGTGTCAGTAGACAGTAGAAGGCAGGGTGGACCGGCCTTCTGTTTTTACCCAATGGATCAGCAGAATTGCCCCGATGGAATTGTCCCTAGCCTCCCTCCCCGCTATAAATCCTGATTGGTCTGATTGTAGATGCGAATGGAAGTGCTGGAAAATAATGGTGGCTACACAAAATATTGACACTTTGACATATATATATATACACACACACACACACACATATACAGTGGGGACGGAAAGTATTCAGACCCCCTTAAATTTTTCACTCTCTGTTATATTGCAGCCATTTGCTAAAATCATTTAAGTTCATTTTTTTCCCTCATTAATGTACACACAGCACCCCATATTGACAGAAAAACACAGAATTGTTGACATTTTTGCAGATTTATTAAAAAAGAAAAACTGAAATATCACAGGGTCCTAAGTATTCAGACCCTTTGCTGTGGCACTCATATATTTAACTCAGATGCTGTCCATTTCTTCTGATCATCCTTGAGATGGTTCTACACCTTCATTTGAGTCCAGCTGTGTTTTATTATATTGATTGGACTTGATTAGAAAAACCACACACCTGTCTATATAAGACCTTACAGCTCACAGTGCATTTCAGAGCAAATGAGAATCATGAGGTCAAAGGAACTGCCTGAAGAGCTCAGAGACAGAATTGTGGCAAGGCACAGATCTGGCCAAGGTTACAAAAAAATTTCTGCTGCACTTAAGGTTCCTAACAGCACAGTGGCCTCCATAATCCTTAAATGGAAGACGTTTGGGACGACCAGAACCCTTCCTAGAGCTGGCTGTCCGCCCAAACTGAGCTATCGGAGGAGAAGAGCCTTGGTGAG
Organism: Aquarana catesbeiana; assembly: GCF_042186555.1. NCBI lineage: Eukaryota > Metazoa > Chordata > Amphibia > Anura > Ranidae > Aquarana > Aquarana catesbeiana. The sequence goes on from NC_133325.1 coordinate 368,160,032, forward strand.
AGAGGTAAAGAAGAACCCAAAGATCACTGTGGCTGAGCTCCAGAGATGCAGTCGGGAGATGGGAGAAAGTTCAAAGTCAAAACCATCACTGCAGCCCTCCACCAGTCGGGGCCTTATGGCAGAGTGGCCCGACGGAAGCCTCTCCTCAGTGCAAGACACATAAAAGCCTGCATGGAGTTTGCTAAAAAAACACACCCGAAGGACTCCAAGATGGTGAGAAATAAGATTCTTTGGTCTGATGAGACCAAGATAGAACTTTTTGGCCTTAATTCTAAGCGGTATGTGTGGAGAAAACCAGGCACTGCTCATCACCTGTCCAATAAAGGCCCAACAGCGAAGCATGGTGGTGGCAGCATCATGCTGTGGTGGTGTTTTTCAGCTGCAGGGACAGGACAACTGGTTGCAATCGAGGGAAAGATGAATGCGGCCAAGTACAGGGATATCCTGGACGAAAACCTTCTCCAGAGAGCTCAGGACCTCAGACTGGGCCGAAGGTTTACCTTCCAACAAGACAATGACACTAAGCACACAGCTAAAAAAATTAATTAGTGGCTTCACAAAAACTCTGTGACTGTTCTTGAATGGCTCAGCCAGAGCCCTGACTTAAACCCAATTGAGCATCTCTGGAGAGACCTAAAAATGGCTGTCCACCAATGTTTACCATCCAACCTGACAGAACTGGAGAGGATCTGCAAGGAGGAATGGCAAATCCATTTGTGAAAAACTTGTTGCATCTTTCCCAAAAAGACTCATGGCTGTATTAGATCAAAAGTGTGCTTCTACTAAATACTGAGCAAAGGGTCTGAATACTTAGGACCATGTGATATTTCAGTTTTTCTTTTTTAATAAATCTGCAAAAATGTCAACAATTCTGTGTTTTTCTGTCAATATGGGGTGCTGTGTGTACATTAATGAGGGAAAAAAATGAACTGATGCAAATGGCTGCAATATAACAGAGAGTGAAAAATTTAAGGGGGTCTGAATACTTTCCGTCCCCACTGTATATGTGTGTGTGTGTGTGTGTGTGTGTATATATATATATATGTCAAAGTGTCAATATTTTGTGTGGCCACCATTATTTTCCAGCACTTCCATTCGCATCTACAATCAGACAAATCAGGATTTATAGCGGGGAGGGAGGCTAGGGACAATTCCATCGGGGCAATTCTGCTGATCCATTGGGTAAAAACAAGCAAATGGCTGCAATATAACAAAGAGTGAAAAATTTAAGGGGGTCTGAATACTTTCCGTCCCCACTGTATATATATATATATATATATATATATATATATATATATATATATTTATATATATATATATATATATATATATATAGGAATTAGGAATTATTACAACAGTTTGTATATGTGCCTCACACTTTTTAAGGGACCAAAAGTAATGGGACAGATTAACACTCATCCATCAAACTTTCACTTTTTAATACTTGGTTGCAAATCCTTTGCAGTCAATTACAGCCTGAAGTCTGGAACGCATAGACATCACCAGATGCTGGGTTTCATCCCTGGTGATGCTCTGCCAGGCCTCTACTGCAACTGTCTTCAGTTCCTGCTTGTTCTTTGGGCATTTTTCCTTCAGTTTTGTCTTCAGCAAGTGAAATGCATGCTCAATCGGATTCAGGTCAGGTGATTGACTTGGCCATTGCATAACATTCCACTTCTTTCCCTTAAAAAACTCTTTGGTTGCTTTTGCAGTATGCTTCGGGTCATTGTCCATCTGCACTGTGAAGCGCCGTCCAATGATTTCTGAAGCATTTTGCTGAATATGAGCAGATAATATTGCCCAAAACACTTCAGAATTCATCCTGCTGCTTTTGTTAGCAGTCAAATCATAAATAAATACAAGAGAACCAGTTCCATTGGCAGCCATACATGCCCACGCTATGACATTACCACCACCATGCTTCACTGATGAGGTGGTATGCTTTGGATCATGAGCAGTTCCTTTCCTTCTCAATACTCTTCTCTTCCCATCACTCTGGTACAAGTTGATCTTGGCCTCATCTGTCCATAGGATGTTGTTCCAGAACTGTGAAGGCTTTTTTAGATGTTGTTTGGCAAACTCTAATCTGGCCTTCCTGTTTTTGAGGCTTACATCTTGTGGTGAACCCTCTGTATTCACTCTGGTGAACTCTTCTCTTGATTGTTGACTTTGACACACATACACCTACCTCCTGGGGAATGTTCTTGATCTGGCCAACTGTTGTGAAGAGTGTTTTCTTCACCAGGGAAAGAATTCTTTGGTCATCCACCACAGTTGTTTTCCGTGGTCTTCCGGGTCTTTTGGTGTTGCTGAGCTCACCAGAACATTCTTTCTTTTTAAGGATGTACCAAACAGTTGATTTGGCCACACCTAATGTTTTTGCTATCTCTCTGATGGGTTTGTTTTGTCTTTTCAGCCTAATGATGGCTTGATTCACTGATAGTGACAGCTCTTTGGATCTCATATTGAGAGTTGACAGCAACAGATTCCAAATGCAAATAGCCCACTTGAAATAAACTCTTGACCTTTTATCTGCTCCTTGTAAATGGGATAATGAGGGAATAACACACACCTGGCCATGGAACAGCTGAGCAGCCAATTGTCCCATTACTTTTGGTCCCTTAAAAAGTGGGAGGCACATATACAAACTGTTGTAATTCCAACACCGTTCACCTGATTTGGATGTAAATAACCTCGAATTAAAGTTGAAAGTCTGCAGTTAAAGCACATCTTGTTTGTTTCATTTCAAATCCATTGTGGTGGGGCATAGAGCCAAAAAGATTAGAATTGTGTCGATGTCCCAATATTTATGGACCTGACTGTATATATATATATATATATATATATATATATATATATATATATATATATATATGTATATGTGTGTGTATATATATATGTGTGTGTATGTGTGTGTGTGTGTGTGTGTGTATAGTATATATATATTCATTTTTAACCCACTGGTGCTGATATTAGGAAGAAAGAAGCATTCTTACTCTTATCACACCAGCTTTTCTCCCAGATTCTCCACCTCTGAGCTGGTGAATCTGGAAGGGAGATATTTCAGTGTAAAGGCTGTGAGATCTTCAGATCTCACTTTTATAAACTGGCCGTTTGTAACAGGATGGTCCTGTACTGTGATGAGAAGCGGAGAACATGTTCTCTGCTCCTTATCTAAGCTACTGTATATAAACTGGTACACCCCAGAGATAAGCCGTTATCCTGAGGATCACAGCTGATCTCTGTTTTATAAACAGACACCTGAGAGGAATGAAGGTATAGCAATAGGTGTCCCAAGTACTTGCAGCCAATCTGCTAGCAGTACACCACCATCTGCTTTTAGCAGGCAAATTTCCCTACCCCAGTTTCTGAACCATAAAAAGAAAATCGGGGTCAGCCATCCACATGCTCAGTGTCTAAATGCTAGCTTGGCCAAATTGCTAGCACTGCAACTGCTGCCTTTTCAGCTGGTAGACTCTGCCCCCTTTCATGAATTTGTGGAATGTGTTGTACCTCAGTAGCAGGTTCCAAAACGCCATTTCTTTGGTAACATTTATTATTATTTTATTATTTTTATTAATATATGCATAATAGTTTATTAGTTTGTAATGTGTCTAGTTACACTGCCATTGAAATGCTTAGGTGGCATGGGAGGGGCCAGCACTCACCCCGGAGGGGGGGTGTTTGGCTGCCCAGTTGTGGCCCAGGGGGACAGACACCCATTGGGGTGAATGCACATACAGGGACATGTGTAGCAGCCATGTGCTGCTAATCACGTACCCCGTCAATACTGTGCCACACATCTCTGTTCTGTGACAGTGTCATCCTCTGTGGGGTAAGAAATTGTGGGGTGCGATCCCTGCCAGTGTTGGCAGTGTCTCACTCTCTTCCCCTCTGCCTTTGAATGGTCAGGGGATGGGAGGAGCCACTGGATCTGAGTTACTGTCTCAGTGCAATTACATCAGATGCCAAGTCTGACAGGTGTGAGCACAATGAGCAGTGGGGATACATAAGGGAAAGAGGACTGACCTACTCTTCAGTAGACACCGACCCAGCATACACTGGACTGTGAGGTCACAAAGGGAGCGGTGCCACCAGGTGAAGTCGCCAGGTGGGTCTGCCCTTACCTATATAAGAACTGTCAAACGCTGGAGGAGGCATTATGTGGTCAGCTTTCAATGCGTGCTGAGCATTTTTTTTTTCTATTTCAGGTTCCGGCAGTGCAGCGGTGTAGTGACTGACGATGGATTTACATCGGGTGACACTGTTTTTTTATTTTTTCATTTTTTATTAAAGGAATTGTCAAAAACTGTCTCTGTGTTTTTATTACTTTTTGACACTTTTTTTGGTGAATGGGTAGGGGTACTATGTACCCCATACTCATTCACATAGAGGGGGGCTGGGATCTGGGGGCCCCCTTGTTAGAGAGGGCTTCCAGATTATAATAAGCCCCCCTTGCAGATCCCCACAACCACAGCCCAGGGTTGTGGGGAAGAGACCATTGTCCCTATCAACATGGGCACAAGGTGCTTTGGGGCAAGGGGGCCTGGTATTATTCAGGTGGGGCTCTCAATCGTCCCCCCCTTTCCTGCCCTGCCAGGCTTGATGCTCGCATGGATTTTGGGGGGCTTCATGCCATTTAAAAAAAAAATGGCATAGGGTTCCCCTTAAAATACATACAAAACCGAAGGGTCTGGTATGGACTAAGGGGGGGACCCCACGCACTTTTTTTTTTACAAATTTTTTTACCGGCAAATTTTTTTTTACATTCAGCTGTCAGCGGGGAAGCCCATTGACAGCTAATGACTACTTAAAAGTAGTACCTGCTATTGCACAAATCACTTTATTACACTTTATTTATGATATCTATGGCAATGCATATTTATTTAATCCATATTGAGCACTATATTTGATTGGCTGCTTGCTTCTACTTTGGCCCGGCATACACGCACAATAAATCACACATGATGATGACTTAAAAGTTTTAAGTCATCATCGTATGCGATTGTGCGTGTGTGCCAAGCAAAAGCAGCCAATCAAATACAGTATCTCACAAAAGTGAGTACACCCCTCACATTTTTGTAAATATTTTATTATATCTTTCCATGTGACAACACTGAAGAAATGACACTTTGCTACAATGTAAAGTAGTGAGTGTACAGCTTGTATAACAGTGTAAATTTGCTGTCCCCTCAAAATAAGTCAACACACAGCCATTAATGTCTAAACCGCTCGCAACAAAAGTGAGTACACCCCTAAGAGAAAATGTCCAAATTGTTCCCAAAGTGTCAATATTTTGTGTAGCCACCATTATTTTCCAGCACTGCCTTAACCCTCTTGGGCATGGAGTTCACCAGAGCTTCACAGGTTGCCACTGGAGTCCTCTTCCAGTCCTCCATGATGACATCACGTTGGTGGACTTTAGAGACTTTGCGCTCCTCCATCTGCCGTTTGAGGATGCCCACAGATGCTCAATAGGGTTTAGGTCTGGAGACATGCTTGATCAGGCCATCACCTTTACCCTCAGCTTCTTTAGCAAGGCAGTGGTCGTCTTGGAGGTGTGTTTGGGGATGTTATCATGATGGAATACTGCCCTGCAGCCCATTTTCCGAAGGGAGGGATCATGCTCTATTTCAATATGTCACAGTACATGTTGGCATTTATGGTTCCCTCAATGAAATGTAGCTCCCCAGTGCCGGCAGCACTCATGCAGCCCCAGACCACGACACTCCCACCACCATGCTTGACTGTAGACAAGTTACACTTGTCTTTGTACTCCTCACCTGGTTGCTGCCACACACACTTGACACCATCTGAACCAAGTAAGTTTATCTAGGTTTCAACAGATCACAGGACATGGTTCCAGTAATCCATGTCCTTAGTCTGCTTGTCTTCAGCAAACTGTTTGCAGGCTTTCTTGTGCATCATCTTTAGAAGAGGCGTCCTTCTGGGATGACAGCCATGCAGACCAATTTGATGCAGTGTGCGGCGTATGGTCTAAGCACTGACAGTCTGACCCCCCACCCCTTCAACCTCTGCAACAATGCTGGCAGCACTCACATGTCTATTTTGCAAAGATAACCTCTGGATATGATGCTGAGCACGTGCACTCAACTTTATTGGTTAACCATGGCAAGGCCTGTTCTCAATAGGGTTTAGGTCTGGAGACATGCTTGGCCAGGCCATCACCTTTACCCTCAGCTTCTTTAGCAAGGCAGTGGTCGTCTTGGAGGTGTGTTTGAGGTCGTTATCATGTTGGAATACTGCCCTGCAGCCCAGTCTCGGAAGGGAGGGATCATGCTCTACTTCAGTATGTCACAGTACATGTTGGCATTTATGGTTCCCTCAATGAAATGTAGCTCCCCATTGCCGGCAGCACTCATGCAGCCCCAGACCATGACACTCCCACCACCATGCTTGACTGTAGGAAAGTTACACTTGTCTTTGTACTCCTCACCTGGTTGCTGCCACACACACTTGACACCATCTGAACCAAGTAAATTTATCTTGGTCTCATCAGATCACAGGACATGGTTCCAGTAATCCATGTCCTTAGTCTGCTTGTCTTCAGCAAACTGTTTGTAGGCTTTCTTGTGCATCATCTTTAGAAGAGGCGTCCTTCTGGGATGACAGCTATGCAGACCAATTTGATGCAGTGTGCGGCGTATGGTCTAAGCACTGACAGTCTGACCCCCCACCCCTTCAACCTCTGTAGCAATGCTGGCAGCACTCACATGTCTATTTTGCAAAGACAACCTCTGGATATGATGCTGAGCACGTGCACTCAACTTTATTGGTTCACCATGGCAAGGCCTGTTCTGAGTGGAACCTGTCCTGTTAAACCGATGTATGATCTTGGCCACAGTGCTGCAGGTCAGTTTTAGGTTCTTGGCAATCTTCTTATAGCCTAGGCCATCTTTATGTAGAGCAACAATTCTTTTTTTCAGATCCTCAGAGAGTTCTTTGCCATGAGGTGCCATGTTGAACTTCCAGTGACCAGTATGAGAGAGTGAGAGCGATAACCCCAAATTTAACACACCTGCTCCCCATTCACACCTGAGACCTTGTAACACTAACGAGTCACATGACACTAGGGAGGAAAAATGGCTAATTGGGTCCAATTTGGACATTTTCACTTAGGGGTGTACTCACTTTTGTTGCCAGCGGTTTAGACATTAATGGCTGTGTGTTGAGTTATTTTTAGGGGATAGCAAATAAACACTGTTATACAATCTGCACACTCACTACTTTACATTGTAGCAAAGTGTAATTTCTTCAGTGTTGTCACATGAAAAGTTATAATAAAATATTTACAAAAATGTGATGGGTGTACTCACTTTTGTGAGATTCTGTATAGTGCTCAATATGGATCAAATAAATTTGCATTGCCATAAATATCATAAATAAAGTGTAATAACGTGATTTGTGCAAAAAGGAATAGAACAGTAATTATATGTGTTTATGTTGCCACATCCAGTATGAGAGCCAAAGCAAAGAAAGACCCCCCCCATGATGGACTTTTTAGGCACACCTAATTAAAAGTGGAAGTATTTGTAAATTAGTAAGCAATTTTATTAATTATTAAACACATTGAATAAAATATACATATGAAAATTGAATATATTGCTCATTCATAACATTATCACCATATCCTAAAATGACAAATATAATCCTCTTGCATCCAACGCGTTTTGGAGTACAGATATCTCCTTCTTCAGGGGTGTGTATTGAAGAAAAAAATATATCTATAATATAATTTGAAAAACAGTAAGTATCTAACAATATGAAAATACATTGTAAATACAAATTGTAAGATTAATTTACGGATACACTTACATATACTTTTTGATGACGTGGTAGATTAACATTCCATCAAATTACATTTAAAAACAAGAATAAGAAAAAACATCAACAAACAAACAAAGGGGACTGTGCTTGCTGACTTTCTGCTTCAATATCTCAACCATCACAGGAAGTGTTAGAACTGTATAGTATATGTATCCCAGAGAGCCGATTCTCTGCCCCTTCTATACCCCACAAAGAATTTGATTTAAATGTAATCAATCTTTTGTCACACAATCTGTCGGAAGGTAAAATAACAGTCCTTAGAAAGGGACTAAACTTTTGTCCAAGTCAAAATCTGGATAAATTTGAAATACATAAGGATCTTCAATTATTTGTCCGCAAACTAATTTAAAAAAAACTATATAAAAAACAAGGGGTTAACACAGACCGCACCACACAAGAAAATCAAACACTTGACCAGCTTGTTTCCCTCCTTGAGGAAAATGATACAGCTGACCTCATTGATTGTATTGATCTTCCACAGATTTTAGAATTAGTGGAGGAACAAAGTCAATCCACTAAAACAAATTTAAATAGATCGACTTCTGTCCAGCACCCAGTACTAATCCAAATGCTGCCGCTTTTCTCAAATTAGTTAATAAAGATCTAGAGAAATTAAAAACATGTACAAAATGTCTGACAACAATCAAATTACAATAAAACCTGCAGATAAAGGTGGCAACATTGTCTTATTAGACAATTAAAAATACATCAACATGTGCAATAAAATCCTTAAAAACCAAGATTGGTATCGTCGTATTCCGGCAGACATTGTAGAAAAATATAATAAGGAATTCTATGTATTAGTGGACACTGCTTATCTAAATAATACACTAACAAAGAACATATGGAACTTTATTAGGAACAACTTCCCTCGAGTTCCTACCTTTTACGCACTTCCTAAAATTCACAAGGATGCAATAAACCCGCCTGGAAGACCCATTATTTCAGGGACAAACACAATTAGTGAAAACGCCCGTAAATGAATAGACAAATTTTTAAGACCATATGTTTTATCACTATCACCTTATGCTAAAGACACGGTTCATTTCTTACAAATTATTAATAACCTATGCATCCCTGATCATGTATTGCTAGCTACAATAGACGTCAAAACACTATATAGTTCAATTCCCCATGAAAAAGGCTTGGCAGCCATTAAGCATATTTTACAACATGCAGGAGATACAGATCCAAGCTATGATGAATGTATTCTTTCACTTTTAGAATTTATTCTTGGACATAATGTCTTTACCTTTAATGGCTCCCACTACCTACGGGTGCAGTGGGTGGCCGTGGGGACTTGCTGTGCCCCATCGTATGCCAACCTGTACCTGGGGAAGTGGGAGAAAATGTTTTAGCAGATGAGGCTTTGTCGATGTATACAGACCACATCCTGGGATGGTATCGATACATCGACGATATCTTCATCTGGGCTGGATCACCAGATATGCTTCGGCAATGTCTCTCTAGAATGAACAAACATTACTTTAACTTAGGATTTACAATGTCCTATGACAGAGAATGTATTACATTTTTGGATGTGGAAGTCTATAGAGGAGAGGGAGGTACCCTATGCAGCAGACTATATAGAAAGCCCACAGCTGGCAATACGATACTGCACACCTCAAGTTTCCATTCAAAGGCCTTGATAGACTCAATACCATGCAGTCAGTATCTAAGAATAAGATGTAATTGTTCAGATGACAATGTCTACAGAATAGAAGCGAGATAGACTTTTGTTAAGAGGCTATTCTCATGCCTCTCTAAAAAGATCATATAAACAGGCATCTTTACAACCTAGAAAAAAACTATTCTATGCCACAGAAACCAAAAAACAACGCCAACCCTCTAAGTATTATCACAAAATATACTAATCAACAAGATAAAATTAAAACAATTGTAGAGAGATACTGGCACATGTTAACACGAACCATCCTTGGGACAATTTGTCCCTGCAACACCTCTTTTTACTTTTAAAAGAGGTACATCTGTGAAAGATAGGGTTGTTAACAGTGAATTTAAAGGAGAAATAGGTAAAAATCACTGTAAGTACAAAGGAACTTACAGTACATGTGTGGAACTTGTAACTATTGTAAATTTATGCTCACTCAAAAAAATCCTACTCTTCCAAATGGTCAGATCTTTTATCCTAAACACTTTGCAATATATTGATATATATGTTGCAATGTAGCCGTGGTTGTTTTTATATCGGAAAACAAAACTAGAATTTTGGAGGAAGGCATACAGGCATATATGAAGTATGCAGGTATGCAACCCAGATCTCCCCCTGGGACGTCATGTGAAAATGGCAGCACTTTTCCAAATATCAAATTCTTGATTTTGGATTGTATACACGACAGCTCCAAGGGAGGAGACTGGAATAAAGTCCTTCTCCAAATGGAGGTGAGGTGGATCCATAAGTTGAAAGCCACACAGTCACCAGGGTTAAATTAAGCTATCTGTTTTAAACCATTTCTTGAAGGTTTTTTTATCTGGAGGAATGGAAAAATAAACTATACATATTGACAACCTAGATTCCACATTTATAAAGAAATCACTAACTTCTTTTCTGTCTGGGATACATTGTATGTTCAAACATACCCTGTAGTTGCTATGTCCCCCCTCTCTTCTCTTTTGCTTATTTGTATTGTATTTTCTAATTTTTATATATTGCAACATAACAATATCTTCCTGTTGAAATAAGCTTCAATGCGTCTAAAAATATATGTGCTGCCACTGCTTGCCCAGATCCCTTTAATACCTAAATATCTATGTATTCATATTATATGTAATATGTATGTTCTACACTTGTGTTTGGTATTTTATGTTTCTTCCTTTGTAGTCCTGTTTCTTGCCCCCCTATTCCACAGAGAGGCCATCACTAAGTCACCCGAGCTAGATAGCCTGCTGCGGCGTGTGTAAGGCTACAGATGTTTTTTCATCTTTGTTTGGCCTCCATTTTGCTACTCCGGCGGACATGTGCAGTGGCATTGTGCCGACGTGCCGGTGCTTTGCGCATGTGCACTGGGGATGAGGCGGCGCACACGCGGCCCAGGAGGCCATCACGGAGAGACCTGCTCCCTCCTCCTCTCTCCAGGAACACCAGCTGTCACAATCATTTGTGCCAGCTGATTGGAGAGGGAGGGGTATTTAAGATACAACTCCAAGTACATTCTGTATCCACCACATTTGGTTGCTGGATGTCAGGATGTGCTGGCGTTCATATGGAGATCTTGCTTAAAGGTAAAAATGCTAACTGATATCTATCTCTATGAAACTTTACTGGGATTATACACAGAACTGCCCTGTTATTTTACTTATATCTAATAAATATAAATTGTAGTATATGGCTAATTCGTTTAGCTTTTCACTTGATAATGGCAGAATATATATTACTCACAACAGATTTATAAATATATGGTTCACTAAAACACCATATTGAAATAAATATATTGCCTTTCTCTTTTACGATAGTTTTTCTTCTTCATTATTCTATATGTTTAAATTATTTCTAAAAATGACCCTCTAATTGATTAATTAATCTTTAACTTATTATACTTTTCTAGTAGAGATCAGCTCTCCTATAAAAGAACCCTTCTCCTGCCTTGGCTTCTTGTCACCTGCAACATTCAAGTACATATAGAAATATTTACAATGAAAACCATTGAAGAATATATCTATCAATAACAACATAAAAATACAATTTTTTTCATTTCTACTATACCCCAGAATGATTTATACCTTTTATTGCAGGATCTCTCTATTCTTGACACCATCAAGCTCCTCTGGCCACTTCCCCTTTGTGGGGTATAGAGAGGGCAGAGAATCGTCTCTCTGGGATAAATATACTATACAGTTCTAACACTGTCTTTGATGGTTAAGATATTGAAGCAGAAAGTCTGCAAACACAGTGTCCATTTTGATGTTTTTTCTTTTTCTTGTTTTTAAATGTAATATGATGGAATGTTAATCTACAACGTCATCAAAAAGTATATATATATGTGTATCCGTAAATTAATCTTACAATTGTTATTTACAATGTATTTTCATATTGTTAGATACTTACTGTTTTTCAAATTATATTATAGATATATTTTCACTTCAATACTCATCCCTGAAGAAGGAGATATCTGTACTCCGAAACACATTAGGTGCAAGAGGATTATATTAGTCATTTTAGGATATGGTGATAATTTTATGAATTAGCAATATATTCAATTTTCATATGTATATTTTATTCATTGTGTTTAATAATCAATAAAATTTCTTACTAAATTACTCTCAAATACATCCACTTCAATTAGGTGTGCCTAAAAAGTCCATCATGGGGGGTCTTTCCTTGCTCAAGCTCATTAAATAGTCCACATTCAGTGAAAGTTCATGTACTGCAAACTTTGCAGTACATGAACTTTCACTGAATGTGGACTGCTTAATGAGCAGGGTGTCAGGGATGGGCTCAGCCCTTCCTTCTCTGAGCTGGCTGCTCAGCTGTTGGCTAATTGCCAGCTCCTATCTCTCCACAGTTACTCAGCTGTTGATGATATCCTGCTCGTCAGTCCTGCCTACTGAAGCCGTCCAGTCCAGAGGAGCGTGGCCTTCTCCTTGGTCATCATCACAAGAAACATCTCCTACGTTCCTGTTTAAAGACTGGCTTTGCTGACATCCCTTCTGGCTCCGGATCCTGCTTGCTGTTCCACTACTTTGATCCCTGACTTCTGGCTTGGCTGACTATCCATTCCGGTTACTGAACTTTGGCTATGTTTTGACTATGTTTGTTCTTTTTACGTTTATTATTAAACAAGTGTGATTTAACTGTACTTCTGTCTTGGTCTGATTCATGGTTTCTGACAGTAGGCGAAGGCCATGAATTGAAAACATGCAGTCAATCCACTTGTTGGTAATATTTTTTCCAGATTGGATGAACTGGGTCACCGCATGGATCAGTTTGCCATGGCAATACAAACTCTCCTGAGTCGCACGGCTTACCTGGAATCTCCCACTGTGGCCGCCCCGGTACAACCTATGTTGCGGGCCAGCCCTGCTGCTGCTCCAGTCTCTGTGCAGGCACCCGCCTCGAGTATTATGCAGTGGGTTTTTCAACCAGGTTGAGATATACTTTGAGATGCTGCCCCAGGTGTTTCCCATGGACAGAAGAAAAGTAGGGTTTGTGATATCTTGGCTTTCTGGGAGAGCCTTGGCCTGGGCAAACCCTCTATGGGAGATGCAAAAACCTGTTGTCTTGAGTTACCCTGAGTTTGTGGCTTCATTTTAAAGGGTATTTGACGTTCCCACACACTCCGCTTCTGCTGCCAAGTGCCTCATGTCCATTGAACAGAGCACCAGGACTGTTGCAGACTACGCGATTAAATTCTGTACTCTGGTAGCAGAGGTTGCATGGAACAATGAGGCCCTCGTGGCTGCTTTTTCTCATGGTCTCTCGGATACCATCAAGGATGAGATAGCAGCCCGAGATATACCCACTGAGCTGGAGAAGTTGATCACGTTTGCCATCCTCATTGAATCCAGACTCAGAGAAAGATTCTCTTTTAATGAGCTCTTGCGGAAGATTCCTGTACTTTTGTCTCCGAGCTTTGCAGTCCCACCCGTGCCTCCCTCACCTCCCATGCCTCTTGGTACCGAATCGGTCAGTGAAGGTGAACCCTTGCACTTGGGTTTCACACGTCTCTCTGCAGATGAGATAGTCTTTAGGAGGAGGAAGAGATTGTGCCTTTATTGTGGCCAGGCAGGTCACTTTTTAAAGTCTTGTCCTACCCATCCAGGGAACGCCGAACCTTGAGGTCCTGTCACGGACAGACCTTAGGTGGCGTTGTTTCATACCCAGTTATCCAACAGGATAAGCCCCTGGTTTTGATCACCCTTTATTGGGCTGAGTCGTCTGTCGCGATACAGGCTCTAATCGACTCTGGGGCTACAGGCCTGTTCATTGATGCTGCCTTTGTATTGAAGCACTCAATTCGGCTGCAGCTGCATGACACTCCACTTGCCATTGAGGCTCTTGATGGGAGACCTCTACAGCCTGGCCATGTGACTCATGAGATGGTTCCATTGTCCATGACCGTAGGGGCTCTTCACCATGAGATAATCCAATTTCAAGTTATTTCCTCACCTAAGTTTCCGTTGGTTATTGGTTATCCTTGGTTACAGAGGCACAACCCCTCTTTTGATTGGCTCTGTGCTGAGGTTCTCTCCTGGTCACCACAATGCAGTGAGATGTGCTTCCAGAAGGTAGCCAAGGTCCTGTGCACCTCTTCGCTCTCCTCCCTGCCGGAGGAGTACTGCGATTTTAGCGATGTCTTTGACAAAGGTCAAGCCAGTAGTTTGCCTCCAAACCGGCCATATGATTGCGCAATTGACCTTCAACCTGGTGCCATACCCCCTCGTGGCTGGGTTTAGCCTTTATCGGTCTTGGAGGATAAGGCCATGGAGGAGTATGTTGCAGATGCACTTTCTCAAAGTTTCATCCGCAAATCCTCGTCTCCTTGTATTGATTATAGGGGTCTCAATCGTTTCACGATTATGAATGCCTATCTGATTCCGTTAATTACGGAATTATTTGACTGCCTCAAGGGAGCAACGGTTTTCACAAAGCTTGATTTGAGAGGGGCATACAATCTCATGAGGATTAAGGAGGGCGACGAGTGGAAAACTGCGTTTAATACCAGAACAGGCCATTAAGAGTACCTCGTAATGTCTTTTGGCCTTTGTAATGCTCCGGCAGTTTTCCAGGAATTTATTAACGACGTCCTCCGAGATTTGTTGCAGTTATGTGTGGTGGTTTATCTCGATGATATCCTCATATTTTCCAAGTCCATGGAGAGCCTCCACACAGATGTGTGCCGTGTGCTTCAGAAACTAAGAGAGAACAATCTCTATTGTAAACTAGAGAAGTGCGAGTTCCATTGTGAACAGGTTAAATTCCTGGGTTATGTCATTTCCACTGCAGGTTTTTATGATGGACCCAGAGAAACTTTCTTCAGTTCTACAGTGGCCCCAACCCGTGGGTTTACGCCCTCTGCAGCATTTCCTGGCCTTTGCCAACTATTATCGGAAGTTTATTTGTAACTTCTCGTCTCTGGTCAAGCCCCTGACTGATATCAGGGGCTAGGACCAGGACAGTAACCCACAGAATTGGTCTCCGGAGTCCATTAAGGCCTTTGAGAGTCTCAAGGCTGCCTTTGTTTCTGCTTCTGTGTTGGCACATCCTGATCCTTACCTTTTATCCTTGAGGTTGATGCTTCTGAGACTGGTGTCGGCTCACTTCTTTCTCAATGTCCTACCTCTGAGAGCGCTATGCTCCCTTGTGGCTACTTTTCCAAGAAATTGTCACCTGTGGAGTGCAATTATGAGATTGGTGACAGAGAGCTGTTGGCAATCATTTTAGTCCTGAAAGAATGGAGACATCTCTTTGAAGGTACCTGTCAGGTCACCTGGGACCAGGTGACAGATGCACTCTGTAGGAGTCGGAAGTGCACCGCTAAGGTAGTGGAACCTAGGACTGACTGCTGCGGATTTAACCCTGGAAGGTTCAGGAAGCAGGTCTACAGGATAACTAACATGGATCGCAGTGGGAGCTAGAGCATAGATTCCCCAGGGCGCGGAGTCTAAGAGCCAGCGGGTGTTCACCAGAGCCTCTAGTGGTGAGGATGGACTGCGCTGCAGTCTGGCTCCAGGTTGCGGCCCCCAGGGTCTCACAGCTCACGCTCACTGTAGACTACAGGAGAAGAGGAAGGAGGCAGCAGGCTGGAATGACAGGGAAGTAAGGGGTAAGCCAAAGGTCAGGGCGACTAGCAGACAAGGATAAACATAACACACTAAAGGTCAGGGTAACAAGCAGACAGGGAGAGTCGAGAACATCCCAAAGTCGGTAACAGGAATCAGACGTAGGAAACACAGCAAGTACACACGGAGGCTAACACGCAATGGTTGATCAGCACTGCTGGCTTGCAGTGCACAGGTTAATATAGGGTTCCCTGATAGGGCCTGGGGTGGGGCCATGCTTAGAGGAGAGGTTATAAAACCAGTCAGGTGAGAGGCAGCTGGTCTTTAGAGATGAACACATGGAGACAGGTAAGCTGACAGAGAACACTCTATTGCATAACCATAACAGTACCATTGTGCCGGTTCTCATTCTTATTGACCATAAGAATCTCACATTCTTGTCTGAGGCTAAATGTCTCTCTCGATAGGCTCTTTTCTTGTCAAGTTTCAATTACATTGTCTCATTGTACTAAGAATGTAAGGGCTGATGCCTTGTCACCACAATTTTGCTCCACTTCCAAGTTGGAGTCGGTTCCGGTTCCTGTGATTCCTCCTAATTGTATTCTGGCTACGGTTCACACCAGTCTCACTTCTCCTTTGGGTGACAAAATTCTTACTGCTCAGGTCCATGCTCCTCCTGAGAAACCTTGTGACTGCTGCTTTGTCCCAGAGAGTCTCCCTACTGCTGTGCTCCAGACTTACCATTCTCCCAAGGCTGCCAGTCACCCTTGGAAGAATCAACTCTTTTGAGCCATTTCCCAACAATTCTGGTGGCCTAGTCTACGTGCTGATGTAACTGCCTTCGTAGCTGCCTGTGTGCTCAGAGTAAGACTCCATGACACCTTCCAGTAGGCCTCTTATAACCCATACCCAATGGAGAGAGGCCCTGGACCCACCTGTCCATGGATTTCAGTGAGAAGTTACCCAACTCCCAGGGCAACACAGTTATCCTTATGCTGGATGACCGGTTGTCAGAGATGTGTCATTGTATTCCACTTAAGACGTTGCCCACTTCTAAGGAACTGGCTTCCAATTTTGCTCGGGAGATTTTTCACTTATATGGGCAACCCAAGGTGATTGTCTTGGACTGGTGTAGTCAGTTTGTGTCCCAGTTCTGGCGAACCTTTTGTGCACAGTTGGGAATTCAGCTTGCTTTCTCCTATGCGTATCACCCGTAGTCTAATGGGGCCGCAGAACGAGCCAGTCAGTCCTTGGAGCAATTCCTACGTTGCTATATTTCTGACCATCATAACAACTGGTAAGACCTATTACTGTGGGCAGGGTTTGTTCACAATAGTGCCTTGAATTCTGCTTCCCAATCGTCCCCGTTTATGGCGAAATATTGTTTCCAACCTACCATGTTGCCTGACTCATTTGTTACGCAGCGTATTCCTGCATTAGAGGAGCATCTCCGTGGTCTTTGTTCCACTTGGGCACAAGTCCAGGAGGCTTTGCGACATGCTAATGATAGGTACAGACTCCATGCTGACCGCAGATGCTTGCTTGCGCCTTTCTACCAGGTTGGGGACAGGGTGTAGCTGTCATCACACAACCTCTGACTTCGTGTTCCCTCACTGAGGTTCGCACCTCAGTTTATTGGGCCTTTCCGTATTCTTCGCAGGATTAACCCAGTGGCTTACACTTTAGACCTTGCTTCTAATATGCGTATTTTGAATGTATTTCATGTCTCCTTATTAAAACCTTCAGTCTGCAACTGCTTTACCACCTCAGTGCCACGTCCTCACGCTGTACAGGTTGAGAACCATGAGGAGTATGAAGTACTTGGTACTGGTACCTGGTTCATGGTACCTGGTGCATTGGAAAGGGTACAGTCCAGAGGAACATGCTTGGGTCTCATCCTCGGACGTACATGCCCCTGTCCTCCTCCATGATTTCCATAGATGTTTTCCCCTCAAGTCTGGTGGTCCTCTGAGGGGGAGGGGTTGTTGAGGAGGGGGTACTGTCTGGGCTGGGTTCAACCGTTCCTTCTCTGAGCTGGCCGCACAGCTGTCGGCTAATTGCCAGCTCCTATCTCTCCACAGTTACATAGCTGTTGATGATATCCTGCTCGTCAGTCCTGCCTACTTAAGCCATCCAGTCCAGAGGAGCTCGGCCTTTGCCTTACATAGTTACATAGTTACATAGTAGATGAGGTTGAAAAAAGACACACGTCCATCAAGTCCAACCCATGTGTGTGATTATATGTCAGTATTACATTGTATATCCTTGTATGTTGTGGTCGTTCAGGTGCTTATCTAATAGTTTCTTGAAACTATCGATGCTCCCCACTGAGACCACTGCCTGTGGAAGGGAATTCCACATCCTTGCTGCTCTTACAGTAAAGAACCCTCTACGTTGTTTAAGGTTAAACCTCTTTTCTTCTAATTTTAATGAGTGGCCACGAGTCTTGTTAAACTCCCTTCTGCGAAAAAGTTTTATCCCTATTGTGGGGTCACCCACACCAGTATGGTATTTGTATATTGAAAACATATCCCCTTTCAAGCGTCTCTTCCCCAGAAAGAATAAGTTCAGTGCTCACAACCTTTCCTCATAACTAATATCCTCCAGACATTTAAGAGAAGTGACCAGTCGCACAGCCAAGTATCAATGGCATGCTTCCATCCCAGGTTAATGTATAAAGAAAAAATCTCAGCCCCGATGAATGGCAAGAAGCCAAGAAACGGTCGGGTTACAAACTAAGGATGCTCAGTCAAGCTTATTTTAATCCCTGATATTATCAAATTTGTTCTATCAAGTTTGTACTCATTTCATGTGATTTTGTGATTTTGATTGGTAATTTATGTATGAACTGTATCCATGTATGTCCATTGATTTGTCTGCACCCCAGATTCTCTGATGATTATTATTACTAATATATTAATCTTTTTGATTATATTTGTATTTATACTACTTCATTGTTATTGTATGCTTCATAATCATGGACTACCCCTAGGGGTCATTGACTTCAAATTAAATCCAAATCATTTTACCTACTCTCATGCATTCATTATTGTACTTTCAATTGACATGCTTCATTTAAAGTCCCACTTTGCCCCCCCTTTTTTCTTTATATAATATCCTCCAGACCCTCTATTAGCTTTGTTGCCCTTCTTTGTACTCGCTCCATTTCCAGTACATCCTTCCTGAGGACTGGTGCCCAGAACTGGACAGCATACTCTAGGTGCGGCCAGACCAGAGTCATGTAGAGTGGGAGAATTATCGTTTTATCTCTGGAGTTGATCCCCTTCCTAATGCATGCCAATATTCTGTTTGATTTGTTAGCAGCAGCTTGGCATTGCATGCCATTGCTGAGCCTATCATCTACTAGGACCCCCAGGTCCTTTTCCATCCTAGATTCCCCCAGAGGTTCTCCCCCCAGTGTATAGATTGCATTCATATTTTTGCCACCAAATACATTATTTTACATTTTTCTACATTGAACCTCATTTGCCATGTAGTTGCCCACCCCATTATTTGTTCAGACCTTTTTGCAAAGTTTCCACATCCTGCGGAGAGGTTATTGCCCTGCTTAGCTTAATATCGTCCGCAAATACAGAGATTGAACTGTTTACCCCATCCTCCAGGTCGTTTATGAACAAATTAAATAGGATTGTGTTGTAATATGTTGGTAGATTTATGAGGGATTTTATATTATTATTATATATATATGTACATATACAGTACAAGAGTGACCAGGCCAGATTTCAGTTGACAATGGTTGAGTTATCCGAGTCAACTCAATTTTAACATATCAAATGGGACTTGTTGATGTTAATATGCAAGAATACAAATTAGGAATGTAGGCATTCCAGGACAAGTCAAAAGGGTGTTAAGGTGGTGCAGGCCAAGTTGGTATCTGTTAATCTAATTACACATCAAAGGGCACCTGTTGATCAAAGGGGAAGTGGCCAAACAAGATTTACTCCACATATCAAAGGGGACAGATAGTGACTCTGGGCTATGTTAATGTTAATATGCAAGAATGCAAATTAGGTTTGCAGTTTATGACTGCAGCTGTTTACAGCTTGTCTGTCACTCTGAAAGACAGAAGCAGATCAAAGGCCTAATGGAAACGGCCAATCATATTGCTCAGCCATTCAGTGTATAGGGAATATAACCTGGCGTTTAGTCTATTCACTCTTTGTGATTATGAAGGCACAGGTCTAGGAAACATGGGACTCTGAAGGCTAGTATATTTACTAGTGTTGTCATATTTACTCTGTTGGATTTTATCATCTGTTGCAAGCCTTTGTTCTGTGTTGGAAGTCAATAAAGTACATCTCTCTGGAAGAATTGGGTTGCTGCGGAAGATTACTTAATTATAATTATCTACCCACTATAATATATCACAACAGACTGGTCCCAGCACAGAACCCCACTACCCACCTCTGACCATTCCGAGTACCCCCCATTTATCACCACCCTCTCAACTCTTGTAGCCAGTTTTCAATCCATGTACTCACCCTATGGTCCATGCCAACGGACCTTATTTTGTACAGTAACTGTTTATGGGGAACTGTGTCAAATGCTTTTGCAAAATCCAGATACACCACGTCTACGGGTCTTCCTTTATCTAGATGGCAACTCACCTCCTCATAGAAGGTTAATAGATTGGTTTGGCAAGAACGATTCTTCATGAATCCATGCTGATTACTGCTAATGATACCATTCTTATTACTAAAATTTTGTATATAGTCCCTTATCATCCCCTCCAAGAGTTTACATACTATTGATATTAGGCTAACTGGTCTGTAATTCCCAGGGATGTATTTTGGGCCTTTTTTAAATATTGGTGCTACATTGGCTTTTCTCTAATCAGCTGGTACCATTCCAGTCAGTAGGCTGTCAGTAAAAATTAGGAACAATGGTCTGGTAATTACGTGACTGAATTCCCTAAGTACCCTCGGTGCAAGCCATCTGGTCCCAGTGATTTATTAATGTTAAGCTTCTTAAGTCTAATTTTGATTCTGTCCTCTGTTAACCATGGAGGTGCTTCCTGTGATGTGTCATGAGGATAAACACTGCAGTTTTGGTTACTGAAGCCCCCCGATTCCCTCGTGAAGACTGAGGAGAAGAATAAATTCAATACCTTCGCCATCTCCCCATCCTTTGTAACCAGATGTCCTTCCTCATTCTTTATGGGGCCAATATGGTCTGTCTTCCCTTTTTTACTGTTATACTTAAAGAATTTCTTGGGATTTTTTTTTCTGTCCTCCGCTATGTGTCTTTCATGTTCTATCTTAGCCGTCCTTATTGCATCCTTACATTTCTTGTTGCATTCTTTATATAGTCTAAATGCTGATGATGATCCCTCAACCTCATATTTTTTTGAAGGCCTTCTCCTTTTCTTTTATATGTATTTTTACATTGGAGTTAAGCCATCCAGGACTTTTGATTGCTCTTTTAAATTTATTACCCAATGGGATGCATTGGCTAATGCCCTTATTTAATATGCTCTTAAAGCAAACCCATCTCTCCTCCATGTTCTTTGTTCCCAAGATTTTATCCCAGTTTATGCCTTCTATCAAGGCTCGTAGTTTAGGGATGTTGGCTCTTTTGAAAATTCAGTGTCTTTGTATTCCCCTTATGTGTCCTATTGTGTGATTTATACTGAAGCCAATTGACCTGTGATCGCTGTTACTTAAATTGCTCCGTATTTCCACATCCGTGATTAGGTCTGTATTGTTGGTAATCAGTAGATCGTGTAACTTTTTATTTTTTGGTCAACATCACAAGAAACATCTCCTGCGTTCCTATTTAAAGACTGGCTTTGCTGACATCCCTTCTGGCTCCTGCTTGCTGTTCCACTACTTTGATCCCGGACTTCTGGCTTGGATGACTATCCATTCTGGTTACTGAACTTTGGCTATGTTTTGACTACGTTTGTTCTTTTTACTTTTATTATTAAACAAGTGTGATTTAACTGTACTTCTGTCTTTGTCTGATTCATGGTTTCTGACACAGGGGCAGGATTGACCCATCGGGCACTCGGACACTGCCCAAAGGCCTGGGGCCATTAGGGGAGCCCCATAGGAGACTCTGCAAGACTGCAACACATACAGTCTAGCATGGGCAGTGGCTGTAATAAGAGCTCTCACGGAGTGCTGCTCCCCGCCGGCCCCTCCTTCCCTCCCATCCACCCCAGGTGCTTGTACTGTAGATTACATCACCTGGGATGGATGAGAAGGGAGGGAGCAGTGTGCCGTGAGAGGTCTTATTATTACAGGCATCAGGTGAGGCTGTGTACTTTTTATTTTTTTACAATAGTCTAGAGACACCAGGGCCACCACATCCGGGGAGGGGGGGGGGGTGGAAGGGCAGCCGGTACAGAAGAGGGGGCCTGTAGGGGGTTTAATTGAGAGATTAAAGAAGTTGACTTGTAGTTTTGTTACCTTTTTTTTGTTAAGGTTATCTGAAAGATGGGTTTCAAATTTTTT
Source organism: Aquarana catesbeiana (assembly GCF_042186555.1). Lineage (NCBI taxonomy): Eukaryota > Metazoa > Chordata > Amphibia > Anura > Ranidae > Aquarana > Aquarana catesbeiana. The sequence continues at coordinate 368,182,096 of NC_133325.1, forward strand.
GACAGTTTCAGTGCTTGCCATAGGCACCATTTTCACTAGATACGCCTCTGTGCCGCCATCTCCATCCTCTTTTTTATGGCTTCTCACTGATCAGCTTCCCCAAACCATTCTGTGATTGTCCTATTGGTGTATGCAAATCTTCCCTTTGCTTTTTTGGCATCTTCCTTGGTAACCAAAAACTCACCCTCAGATAAGAGAGAGAAACAAGGAGAACATAAAAGACACTTGCAATCTGTTTAGAATCTGCACCTGAAGGTACACCCACAGGTCAGAACTTTGATAAATAATATAATATAAAAGACTGCAGCCCTCCTGTATGCCTCGCCAGCAATACAGTTTCCAATGCAGCTTAGGCATATACATTTCCACAAACGGCTTAAACAGCACATAGGAATTACCCTGACATATCCCTGACAACTGCAACCATAAACCTGTTGCTGGTCACTTACTATTTAGTAACTTTGGCTTTTAGAGATCAGAAAGCACAGTTATAGAGTATGCCTCCACTAATAAGGTCCAGGGGCAGGGAGATCCAAGGGGACACAACACTGGACCCGACACAGGATGGACAGAGTAGGAAACCAGGAGCTGGTAAAAAAAAACTACATTACTTCAGGTTTTTAAGCATTCAGGGCACACCCTCCTAATCATTACTTAACTTCTAATCTTCTGTCTAACAATGAAGAAGCCTCCAAAAACTATTGGGCTGGTTGAATAAGGGAGTTGAGAATCTCCGCACAATTAACTGTGCAGCTCTTCACTTTAATTATCCAGTCATATGCAGATGAAAAAGTTATGCTTGATGTTTTCAATCCTAATACCGGGAAACTCAAAAATTATCCCTCACAGTGCGGCTGCATTCAACACTGTAAGGGTTAATTGCTTGCTTAAGCCTAGGGTAGTAAATTTACTTACTTGACTGTACACCCCACTGCATGGCTAGACTGGTCCCTGCAGTGTCTTCTATCCTATGCTCCAGCAGTCTAAGGTCCTGACATCATCAAGACCAATGCAGGGACTATAGTCTAGAACAAACAAACATCTAACCCTTGCATTGTGTGTGCAGAACCACTACAAAGGATGATTTTCAAGTTTCCCAAGGATGGGTTTTAAGCAATTTTACCTATAGATACTATAGATACATGCTTGTTTAGACAGACGTTACAGACATTCTTATATAGCAACAAATACATATAAAAAATCAATCCCTCTGGATGCATTTTTACAAACTAACCAGCAGATATCAGAATTGTACAACTTCTTTTTTCCTATTTTCAGCAAATTGTGTGTTTTTGTGATAAAAGGCATCATTTATATTGTTCTGTCACCAATAAGATATTAGTCACCAGTTAGATATTAGTTATGTTGTCCAACTATACAAACCTACAGTAATAGGTGTCAATTACTTTCATCCAGATAATAAAACTGCACAATTAATATCAATTTCAGGAAGGACCTGCAAGTAATTTCATACATTAAAAATTAAAAAATAGGTTTTGTGCAGAAATGCATTATGTATATATTATGATTTTATGTGTGTATATGTAAAGAAAAGTCAAGTGATTGCAGCGCTTAATGATTTATGTTAAAAAAGTAAGTGTGTTGTAGAAAGCCCAATACTTTTTGGCTTGTGTAAGGCCTTCCTTAAGCAAAGAAACACATTTAGGCAACTCAGATGTCAAGATATGAGACCAGTATTGGGGCCTGATAGCTATAAGAATGATCAGAAAGACTAGGCAAGATACTAAGGCTAAAGTAGTAGTAAATAGGGATGAGCTGAACACCCCCTGGTTCGGTTTGCACCGAAACATACTGAACAGGCAAAGAATTTGGCAGAACACACGAACATCGTTAAAGTCTATGGGACACGAACATGAATAATCAAAAGTGCTCATTTTAAAGACTTATATGCAAGTTATTGTCATAAAAAGCATTTGGGGACCTGGGTCCTGCCCCAGAGGACATGTATCAATGCAAACATTTTTTTTTAAAAAACGCCTGTTTTTTCGGGAGCAGTGATTTTTTTAATGCTTAAAGTGAAACAATAAAAATGAAATATTCCTTTAAAAATCGTGCCTGGGTGGTGTCTATAGTATGCCTGTAAAGTGGTACATTTTTCCCGTGTTTAGAACAGTACCACAGCAAAATAACATTTCTAAAGGAAAAATTGTCATTTAAAACTGATCGCAGTAATTAATTGTCGGGTCTTGCAATATAGATGAAACTCATTGAAAAAAAGAGCATGGGATCCCCCCAGTCCATTACCAGGCCCTTTGGGTCTGGTATGAATATTAAGGGAAACCCCGAACCAAAATTTAAAAAAAAATTGCGTGGGGGTCCCCCCTAAAATCCATACCAGGCCCTTCGGGTCTGATATGAAAATTAAGGAGAACTCTGCGCCAAATAAAAAAAAAAGGCGTAGGAGCCCCCCCCCAAAATCCATACCAGACCCTTCAGGTCTGGTATAAGTTTTGAGGGGAACCCTGCTCCAAAATAAAAAATCTGAGCACGCAACCTGGCAGGCCAAGGGAAAAGAGGAGGGGATGAGAGAACGCTCCCACTCCTGAACTGTACCAGGCCACATACCCTCAACATGGGCAGAGTGCTTTGGGGTAGCCCCCAAAGCACCTTGTCCCCATGTTGATGGGGACAAGGGCCTCATCCCCACAACCCTTGCCCAGTGGTTGTGGGGGTCTGCAGGTGGGGGCTTATCGGAATTTGGAAGCCCCCTTTAACAAGGGGACCCCCAGATCCTGGCCCCCCTGTGTGAAATGGTAACGGGGTACAAATGTACCCCTACCATTTCACAAAAAAGTGTCAAAATTTTAAAAATGACAAGACACAGCTTGGGGACAAGTCCTTTATTAAAAAATAAAAAAATAAAAATGTGCCACGATGTCCATTCATCTTCTTATCTCTGACAGACCGAAAAAGAAAGAAACAAAAAAATCTGACACCGATCCTCCCCTATGGGAGGCTTCCACCGTGTGATGCTTCTTCGCTGATGACAGTTCTTATATAACTGAGTGATGTCCCGGGTGACCCCGCCCCCTCTGATGCCACAGGGACTTTTCCATGGCTTCCCCGTGGCGTCAGAGGGGGCGGGTCATCAGTTTACGTAAGCGGGTGGCCCCGCCCCCCTCTGACTCCACGGGGAAGCTATGAGAAAGTCCCCGTGGCATCAGAGGGGGCGGGGTCACCCGGGTACATCACCGGGTGGCCCCATCCTCATTTATATAAGAACTGTCATCAGCGAAGAAGCTCCCATAGAGGAGGATCGGTGGCGGATTTCTTTTTCTTTTTCGGTCCATTGGCAGAGCGATATGAGAAGATGAATGGACATCGTGGGACATTTTTATTGTTTTATTTTTTAATAAAGGACTTGTCCCCAAGCCTGTCGTTTTTAACATTTTGACACTTTTTTGTGAAATGCTAGGGGTACATTTGTACCCTGTTACCATTTCACACGGGGGGCCAGGATCTGGGGGTCCCCTTGTTAAAGGGGGCTTCCAGATTGCGATAAGCCCCCCACCTGCAGACCCCCACAACCACTGGGCAAGGGTTGTGGGGATGAGGCCCTTGTTCCCATCAACATGGGGACAAGGTACTTTGGGGGGCTACCCTAAAGCACCCTCCCCATGTTGAGGACATGTGGTCTGGTATGGTTCGGGGGTCACTCTCTCATCCCCCTCTTTTCCTGCAGCCTGCCAGGTTGCATGCTTGGATAAGGTCTGGTATGGATTTTAGGGGGACCCCTACACCATTTTCTTTCTAATTTTGGTGCAGGGTCCCCCTTAAAATCCGTACCAGACCTGAAGGGTCTGGTATGGATTTTGGGGGGACCCCTACGCCATTTTTTAAAAAATTTGGTGCAGGGTTCCCCTTAATTTCCATATCAGACCAGAAAGGCCTGATATGGATTTTAGGGGGACCCCCATGCAATTTTTTTTAATTCTAGGTTCGGGGTTCCCCTTAATACTCATACCAGACCCAAAGGGCTTGGTAATGGACTGGGGGTAGATCCCATACTCTTTTTTTTTCAATGAGTTTCACTGCTCCTGAAAAAACAGCCATTTTAAAAAAAAAATTTGCATTGATACATGTCCCCTGCGGCAGGACCCAGGTCCCCAAACACTTTTTATGACAATAACGTGCATATAAGCCTTTAAAATGAGCACTTTTGATTTTTCATGTTAGTGTCCCATAGACTTTAATGGTATTCCGGCGGCTTTTGAATTTGCCCCAAACATCGAATGTTGTTTGGTGTTCGCAGAACATCCGAACACCCAAAGTTCAGCCCGAACTTATGCTCGGGCCGAACCGTTCGCCCATCCCTAGTAGTAAATGCAAACCTGTGATTTATTCATACAAAAACATCAGTTTCACTTTAGTGGCAGCACCACCATTGCTTAGGCAGGCAGAGCTGTCCAATGGGCACAAGTAGGGAGTCTAAATCCCTGTGTAATATCCAACTACCTTTAAGCCCTTACAGATTGCCAATTCTCTTTGCTTTCAGTGGATAAATGGAGTGAGGAGTAAAAGGAAAAAAAGTACTGTATACATTGGTGGGGCCATCATAAAAGTGAACTTGTGTCTCTTTTTAACCTGTTTTAATACATAACCATGCAAATATACATAGCTAGTCTTTAATTCCATTTTGTTTTTGGTTTAAGACTAGTGATCACCTACATCTACTGTCCCACTCATAACAACAATTTTTTTTGCTGGACAGCTTATATTTCAGGGGGCATTTGGGGGCTTTTTTCATTTATTTTGGGGTCATATTGTTTTTCATTGTATGTTGTTAGGGCTTTTTTTTAGGTTGAACTGATTTTTAACTTAGGTTAGTTTTAGGTTACATTGATTTTTATTTTTGTTGATAAAACCTTTTTTTTAAGTTTGGGGTGCTCAAGATGCACATTTACTCGTTGCTAACCATTTGTTCACAGCATGCCATTGTATCAAGAAGAATAAAACGAGGTGGAAAAACAGTGTACACTTAAACCCCCTTATATTCCATCATCAAATTTCACCAAAACTCCTGTCCCCCTAGTAAAAATAGTAGTAGCTTGGTCGGGCCTATTATCAGTGTTTAAACTGTCCTGCACCTGGCCAATTTTACACTGCTGTATCCTTTGCATTATCTTAATTCTTGCAATAATATCCTAGCCTGTGATCATTCTCTTCAGTAAATTGTTCTTCTGATCAATTTTATACTACTGTATCATCTGCAGTCTCCGACCATTTTGTAGTAAACCACCAGTCTGTACTCTTTGGGCCTGCACAAACTATACATGGCATCAGTGAAGGCCCGTAATGCAGGGTGCACGGACCCCCCCATCCATGCGTCTTGCCCCCCAATCTACATGCAGGGTGTTGGATGCATGGATTCCAATTAGGGTTTTTTTTAAGCATGTGATTAGAGCCAGTAGGCTTCAAAAAAGGTTGTGCTCGGGGCGCAGAGCACTGCAACCTGAGCCCACCCAGTTGTGTGACAGTAGCGAATGAATATTCGCTATTGTCTTTCTGATTCTCTTCCCAGCCAATCAGGAAGCGGGTCCTGAGACCCGTTTTAAAAATGGCCAAAAGGAGAAGCGATCCTATTGGTCTATGAGGAGGAGGAAGAAAGCACACGGCAGAAGTCACTGTGATGCTGAGGGGGAGACACAGGGGAAGCCACCACCCATCACCTGGAGCGCAGCACTGCCCACGCCATAGATGGGGTAAGTGCGGGGCTGGTAACCAACCAACAGGAGGGGGGTTGCTGTGGGTGCACTGTTTGCCGCCCCCCCAAAAAAATTTACCACCAGCAGCCACTGCATGGCATAATCCCTCTAATGCCCTGTACACGCGGTCGGATTTTCCGACGGAAAATGTGTGATCGGAGCTTGTTGTCGGAAATTCCGACCGTGTGTGGGCTCCATTGGACTTTTTCCATCGGAATTTCTGACACACAAAGTTTGAGAGCAGGCTATAAAATTTTCCGACAACAAAATCCGTTTGCGTAAATTCCGACTGTGTGTGGACAATGCTCAGAATAAATTCCGAGAAGGAACTGCTCGGTCTGGTAAAATTAGTGTTCGTAATGGATCTAGCACTTTCGTCACACTGCAATGTTTTAAATTGTTTAATGCAGCGCACTCTCTTCTTCTTTATAATGCTAGAAGAATGAAGTTGTTTTGCTGCTCATATTCACACAGAGTTCCCACAAACTTCTTTCTTTATTATTTATCGTGATTTCATGAATATAATATTTTGATTTGTCACATCTCAATTTTTATTTTTTTTTAAGTTTTTAGTTTTTGTATTGTTATTTTTTAGTTTTTTAAATCCTGATCTCCTGTTATTTGTTGTTTTTATTTTTTTTAACTCCAGAATATATTTGGGTGTGTTTTGTGTGTCAAGTTACCACAATACCATTATTATCTTGTATTATTTAATCTCAAGGAGATTTTTTGGTGTCTCTTGTTAATTTCACATTGTATTTTTAAAATGTACCTGCCTCCTCACAAACAAACTGTCCTTTTTGAAGGAAAACACATAGGTGAGTATAATAGAAAAAAAATACCTTAAGGGGTCATAACCAAAGAAAGAAGGAGGCAACGCTGGAGAAACTGCAGAAGTTGGCAAAGCCTTTGGCCCCCAGGGCAGACATCAACTATTTTAATGCAAAATTGCTGGCCTAAGGAGTCCATATATAAGGGAGTACAATCTGGTCCAGAAGTCCAAGAGATCATGAACAGCAGCAGATGACATCTATGTCCCCAGGCTGTGGTACTACCGCAGCCTGCATCTTTTGCCAGACCAGACTGAACCCAGATCATCACTCTCTGGTCTTCCTTAGACGCTTCCTTCCAGGCTGTGACTCTGGTGTTGGAGGTGTGGCAGGAGGAGGAGGAGGACCTGGAGGAGGAGGACCATGGTTCAACTCACAAACGTGGCTTTGGCTTGTGAGATGGCCCCTCAACCCCTTATTTAGGGCTTGTAATATGATATACTCACATATTAGGCATTGGCCCTCCTCCATTTCCAGCATTTTGCAGGCTGTAATGTAGGCAAAGTCCTCTTGAATACTGTGGGGGGTTCTGAGGGCCGCATTAGCCTTCCAAAATAGGCCAATTGCTGCCTCCTTCATGTTACTCCTCTTCCTGTCACTTTTTGGTTGAAGGCGGAGGGGAGGGACCTGGGTATCGGGCAGGCTACTGGGCCCGGCCACCTCCTGGCTAAGACTTTCCTGTGTATGAAAAAGGGACATAGTTTTAGTTTTTGGTTCATCAATCACACACAATTTTCAGGTCATGACTGTTGCAAATTGAATGTTAATAAATATAAAAAAAATATATCATTCTGAGCCTCTGGAAATCCTGGACCTTCTTGCACTCCCTTAGATAAGTACTCCTCATACAACCAATTAGGGCCTTCAAATAGGGGATGTCTGCCGTGGGGATCACCGGCTTCACGAATTCCAGCAATTGATCCAGCGCTGCCTTCCTCTTTGGTTTATTGTTATAATGTGGGTGGTTTACCTGCCACAGACAGGGAAGCTCCCTGAAAATATCAATGAATATTGGCGTAAAGTCATGATCATTGACTAGATCCATTTTCTCTCCAAGACACAACACAAGACAAACCATAATGTCAGGCTAAACTCTCCTAATCTTGTCCCAATATAGGTCTCAATCTATAAGCAGTATAGGCCCAAGGTAAAATGGTACGTTATCACGATCGGATACTCCTTCCTCCATTCACAGACCGTACATATGACGCACGCGTGTTACGCTTTATATACACTGCGCATGCATGAAACTCCTCCCACCCCTGACGTTCTTTCTAGTCTATTCCCCGCCCTTTCTCGTTCGGCGCAATGGGGGAGAGCACATGGCGGAGACACAACAGGTGCATGATGATAGCAGCAACGAGGAGGAGGAGGAAAGGCCGGAGCCAGAAACATCACGATCCCGGAGAAGATTTAAGGCCTCAAATATGTCCTTTGTTGAGATGGTGGAGATGGTGGACATATTGAAGAGGGCCGACTATGACAGGAAGTATGGACATTACCCCAACCCAAATGTCAGAAAAGCCAAGATCATGGCTAAAGTTGTGAAGAGTCTGCACAGGAATTTTGGGGTACGGCGATCCAAGGATTAACTGAGGAAACAGTGGTCGGACTTTAAATTAAGGGAGCATGATCAGTATAGAAGGATCAGGAGAGTACTGCAAAAAAGTAAGTAGTTGTCCTGTGTTCCTATTCTTTATTTTTATTACATTCATGCTGCTCCATGTGCTTTTCTTTACTGTTGTACAGTTTAAAATGGCAACTTTCATGGACACATTATTCGTTCGTAGGAAACATTGTTCGTTTGGCCACTAAAACACCATGTTTTGTCCAGATGCAGTTCAATACATTTTTTATGCCCTACTTCTCTTAAAATAAGTTTGTTGTCTAGATGGGTTTGTAATTAGAGTGAAATGCAAACTAGATTCTAAGGAGAGGACACTCATCAGCTGTTTACACATCTGGACGCTGGTGCACTAGTGTGGGACACCAGAACACCCTTTTTATTAGGGGACCCACACAGGTGCTCCAGTGTATACTATAGGGGTGTTTTCATCTGTGAAGCTTGTACAAAACAGGTAAGTATTCAAGCTTGACAAAGGACAAAAATATTTCTTCATCTTGGAACTCTGCCAAAACAGACAATTGTACCCCACTTCCAAGCAATGTTTCACATTTCTATTTCTGCCATCAAATATCTGTGCTAAGTATACCTATTTTTTTCACATAGGAGAGAAAAGACTCGGAGGACACCACTCATCAGAGGAGACCACAGACCCCCCACCTCAGGAAGAAGGGGAAATCCCCCAAACCCAACCATAGGAGGAGGAGGGAGACGTTATAGAAATTGTCACCACATCAGGTGAGTGTCTGCGACCACAGGCTCAGGTAAGAGATGGATGCTGGCATATTTATAATACATGGTGTGTTTTTTGTTTTTTGTTTTAGGTAATCGTGAAGTTGTGGAAGAGGAATGTAATTTCACAAGTGAAAGTGCCCAGATCCTCATTGGGGAGATAATGGGGTGTAATAGGGATTTAGAAAACATAAAGCAAAACATCAATGATGTTCAAAACAAAATGAAGAACATCATTGACATATTATAGAAAAGCCAAATTTTGAAGATGCACACAGTGTGTCAACATGTGCTATCTGCCATCACGGGAGATGAATGTACGCATTTTATGGGTGCAACCCCTTCCTCAATAATCAAGTAGCTGAGAGGAAGGGGTTGCACCCACAAAACACATCCATTGATCCTCCATGATGGCAGCTAGCACATGTTGACATTAGGCAATTTGTGTGCATCTTCAAAATTTGGCTTTTCCAGGGGTGACATCACCCCATCTGCTGAACGCAATATCAAACACAGTTTATAAATACTCATGTCTGATATTGCCTTCACTTTCTAACAAAGTTGAACTTTGTAAGTTCCAGAGTTGTGTATTTTTGTATTGTTTAAAACATGCCTGTTTTACAACAAACATGTTGATTTGTTCAAAAACCCTTTTAGAAATGCACATGTGATTGTGCTTTGATTAAAAAGATTGATAATCAACAATGTGTGGCTTCTTCTTTCAATGCTCAAAAGCATTTTTTGGAGTCTAAAGTTGTTGTTTTCCGTGGCAATGGGGGTTATTTACTAAAGGCAAATCCACTTTGCACTATAAGTGCAGTTTCAGTGCAGTCTCAAGTGAAAAGTGTATTTTCCTTTAGTAAATAACACCCAACAGTGCTTTCTCATTTTACACAATCACGCCATTTTCAGGACTCCCCAAATTTCAGCTATGGTCAGCTAAAGAAAGCCAAGCAGTAAATCATAGCAAATATTTGTTCAGTTTAAAATATATTCTTATTTAAAAAATGTCTCAGACATTGTCTGGCATATCGATGGCCCCCCTACCCGCAAAGTATTCCATGTATCTTATACGGGCCTCACGGGCACTCTGGGGGGGCAAGCCAGGACGGCCAGTTTCAAGAGCTGCCAGGGTTTGTTCATTAAGAATTCCGGCCTCAGGCCCAACTGAGGCAGTATAGTACACAGAATTTCTCCTTAAAAAGTTGTGGAGAACACAGCAAGACAGGATGATGTGATTGAGTTTATATTCCGCCATGTGTATCAGTGTAAGAAATAGGCGGAACTGCCTGTCCATTATTCCAAATGTGTTCTCCACCACTCTTCTGGCTCTGGCCAGCCGGTAATTAAAAACCCTCTGGTCGGGGCGCATGCACGGCGCGAACCGAGGAGGAAGCAAGGGCTGATAGCTCCGTGAGCTGCGGAGACGAACGGCACTTTCCCGGGGCCATCCACACTGAGTTTCGATCCGATTCTTTCTAACACCCCCGGTGGAACATCCAGCGCATGCCGGGACCCAAAAATCACCGTAGCAAACCGGCTCAAAGATCTCTAACTACATACTTATTAAGAGTGAGAGAGAGGAACATGCAGGCCCAAGATGGCGCCCGGAGGACACAGTCACAGGCACACCTTCCTGCTGCAGCTGCCTCGCCGACACACTCCCTGGGAGACTGTGAGTACTCAGTACAATTAACTAAGGCAGATCTGGATGAAAGCCTAACCCTTATGTATGACAAGATCGCTCAGAAATTTCAATCAGAGCTGCATAAGTCTACCAATACGCTGTCTCTGGAGATTGCAGCTCTGGGAAGTAGAACAGACTTACTAGAGACTAAACATGATGAACTGTCTCTTGTGTACTCAGATCTTAGAAAAGAGCATGAATCTTTGTCAGAAACGGTCCTACAACTCCAAGCTCACATTGAGGACTTATACAACAGGAATCGACGAAATAATCTTAGGGTGCGCGGAGTTCCCGAATCGGTAACCGATCTGCTGCCCGCAGTTCAGAAGCTATTTCAATCGCTCCTGCCTGACTCCCCTTTGACGGCTTTTTCCTGTGATAGAATTCATAGGGCCCTACGCCCTCCCCCACCTCCAGAGAAGCCTCCTAGAGACATAGTGCTTTGCCTCAAGGACTTCTTGATTAAAGAAGATATCCTCAGGGCCTCAAGAAACACCCCTAACATTCACCTAGTTGGCACTCCTGTTCAAATTTACCCAGATATCTCTCCCACTACCCTTGACAAGCGCAGAAAGATGAAAGAGGTCACATCAGTGCTTCAGTCTACAAGCATTCGCTACCGCTGGGGCTTCCCTTTCAAGCTTCAGGTGCCCCACAATGGCACGACATACACAGTTACCATGTTGGCGGAAGGCAAGGAGTTACTGGTGAAACTGGGCCTCCTAGATGCGGCTTCCCTGCCCAGGCTACCATCCACTCCACGTCACTCAGCTATTTGGGCTACCCCTGCACCCAGGAAAGATCGTCGGGATCAACGCCGTGACTAACAGAAACAGCAACTCTCATTTTTGTTTTGATTTTTTTTTTTTTGTTTCTTCTTTCTACTCCTTTTGTTTTTTCTCCCTCAAGGTTGAGAACTATGATCCTCTCCTGCCATGCTTTGATGCACCTGGACTCTCCTGGCTCCATGCGGAATCCTGGTCGCGCCCGCCTGAGAGACCCCACACTCTTCAAGATTGGGGGCTTGCTGGCTCTTCATCTGTTTAGTGATGTTGGAGCAGGCAGACCCCTCACTGGTAAATTCTCCAGACACATCTTCATCCATGCAGATTACACGGACACAAACACTTATGCCCCGAACACACGGTCGGATTTTCCGATGGAAAATGTCAGATCGGAGCGTGTTGTCGGAATTCCGACCGTGTGTGGGCTCCATTGGACATTTTCCATCGGATTTTCCGACACACAAAGTTTGAGAGCAGGAGATAAAATTTTCCGATAACAAAATCCGATCGCATCAATTCCGACTGTGTGTGGCCTGTTCCGACGCACAAAGTGCCACGCATGCTCAGAAGAAATTTCGACACGGAACAGCTTGGTCATGTAAAATTAGCGTTCGCAATGGATACAGCACTTTCGTCACGCTGCAATGTTAAAAATGGTTTAATACAGTGCACTCTCTTCTTCTTTATAATGTGACAAGAATTAAGTAGTTTTGCTGCTCATATTCACACACACTTCTCACAAACTTATTTTTTTGTGTTTTTCTTGGGATTCCCTTAATATATTGTTATTTGTCACATCTGACAGAATGTTTTTTTTTTTGGTTTTCTTTTTTTTTGATTTTAAGCCATTTTTGGTTTAGATTTTATGTTTGTATTTTTTCCAAGGCTGATCTTTGTTTAATGTTATTTTTAGTTTTACTCCAGACTATTTTTGTGTGTGTTTTGTGTGTCAAGTTACCACAACACCATTGATATCTTTTATTATTTAATCTCAAGGAGATTGTTTGTTGTTTGTGTCCCTTGTTAATTTCACATTGTATTTTTGAAATGTACATGAATCCTCACAAACTGTCCTTTTTGAAGTAAAACACACATAGGCAAGTATAATTCAAACCAAAAATCCTTTATTAAGGGCTCAGAACCAAACAAAGAGGGAGGCAACACTGGATCAACAGGAGAAATTAGCGAAGCCTGGGACCCCCAGGGCAGACAACAATTCTTGAACATCAAAATTGGTGGCCTGAGGAGTCCATATGTAAGGGAGGACAGTCTGGTCCAGAAGTCTCAGAGATCCGGAAAGCAGCAGATGACATCTGTGTCCCCAGGCTGTGGTACCACAAGAGGCTGCATCTTTTGGCTGACCAGACTGGATCCAGGGTCCTCACTTTCTGGTCTTCCTTTCACGCTTCCTTCCGGGCTGTGGCTGTGCTGTTGGAGATGTGGCAGGAGGAGGAGTAGGACCTGGAGGAGGAGGAGGACTGGGAGGACCTGGAGGAGAAGGAGGAGGAGGACCTGCAGGAGGAGGAGGAGGACCATCTGTGAGTTCGCAAAGGTGTGTCTGAGATGTAATTTGGCCCCTCATACCTTTATTAAGAGCCTCCAATATGAGCGACTCACACATGAGTTGTTGTCCCTCCTCCATCCTCTGCATTTTAGAGGCAATGATGGCAGCAATGTCCTCCTCCACGGCGTGTGGTGCTCCCAGGGCCTCTGTAGCCCTCCAAAAGAGGCATATGGCAGCCTCCTCTAGGGTACTCCTCCTCCTGCCACTTTCTCTTTCCAGGGGGAGGGACCAGCATATCAGGCAGCTGGCCCGGCCATCTCCTGGCTGCGACTTCCCTGTGTATGAAAAAGGGGCATGGTTTTAGTTTTTGCATCATCAATCACAATCCTAAATTAGTACTCCAAACTAACATCTAGTTAACATCATTGATTGGACAACCTGAACTATTTAGAGGAATGCTATACCTGGCTCAAGCTGGGCTCCTCCACATGTTGCTGCCTGGAAGGCCCAGGTTGGGCGTTAGAAGCCTCAGCCGGGGGGGAAGGAAGCGTGGAAGGAAGACTGGGGAGTGATGGCCTGGGTTCAGTCTGGCCTGCCAGAAAATGCAGCCTGTCATAGTACCACATCCTCTGCGAATCCTGGACTTTCTGGCACTCCCTTACATATGTGCTCCTCAGGCCACCAATTAAGATCTTCAAAAATGTGATGTCTGCCGTGGGGATCACCTGCTTCACAATTTCCAACAATTGATCCAGTGCTGCCTTCCTCTTTGTTTGGTTCTTGTAATGTGGGTGGTTGATCTCCCACAGACATGGCAGCTCCCTTAACATATCAATGAATAGTGACATGAAGTCATTATCTTTTAATAAGATATCCATGTTCACTGCAAGACACAACACAAGGCAAAGCCTAATGTCAGACAAAACTCTCCTAATCTTGTTACAATATAGGCCTCAATCTAGAAGCAGTATAGGCACAAGTTTGTCTCTTACCTTCGTTCTTACGATCGGCGCGTCCGATGCTCCTTCCTCCGCTCACAGATCGTACGTAATACGCAAGTGTGTTACGCTTTATATACAATGCGCATGCGTGCAAATATGTCCTTTGGGGAGATGTTGGAGATGGTGGACATCCTGAAGAGGGCCGACTATGACGGAAAGTATGGGCCTTACCCCAACCCCAATATCAGAAAGGCCAAGATCATGGCGAAAGTGGTCAAAAGTCTGCACAGGAATTTCAGGGTACGACAATCGAAAGATCAGCTCAGGAAGCGGTGGTCGGACCTCAAATTAAGAGAGCCCGAGCAGTACCGAAAGATCCGGAGAGTGCTGCAAAAAAGTAAGTAGTTGTGCTGTGTTCCTATTCTTTTTGTCTTTCTTACGTTCGTGCTGCTCCATATGCTTTTCTTAATTGTACAGTTTAAAATGTCAATTTTAATGTTCATGGCCCCATTATTCGTTCGTATCAAACATTTTTTTTTGCCCTCTAAAACACCATTGTTTAGGCCATATGCATTTTCCTACATTTTTTAGGGCCTACTTGGATGCAAAATATTTGGTTGTGTAGACGGGTTTGTTACTAGAATGAAATGCAAACTAGATTCTGTGTAAGGAGAGGACACTCAGCAGCTGTTTTCACATCTGGACACTGGAGCACTAGTGTGGGACACAAGAACACCATTTTTATTAGGGGGGGCACACAGGTGCTCCAGTGTATACTATAGGGGGGTCTCCATCTGTGAAGCTTGTACTAAACAGGTAAAGTATTGAAGCTCGACAAAGGACAATAAAAAAGCAACATCTTGGAACTCTGCTAAAATTGACAATTGTACCCCACTTCCAAGCAATGTTTCCTATTTATAGTTCTGCCATCAAATATCTGTGTGCTAAATATACCATTTTTGTTTTACATAGGGGAGAAAAGACTCGGAGGACACCCCTCATCCAAGGAGAACAGAGACCCCCCACCTCTGGAAGAATCCCATCTGAATGCAATATCAAACACAGTTCCTAAATACTCATGTCTGATATTGCCTTCAAGTTTTACCATATGTGAACTTTGTAAGTTCAAGTTTTTTGTCTTTCTTGTTGGTTTTACACAGGCCTGTTTTATCGTAAATGGACATTTCTATTTTTGATAATGCCACCCCAAAAATTGTTATAGAACAAACATGTTGGTTTGTTAAAAAAACCTTTTCTAAATGCACATGTGATTGTGCAGGTATTAAAACGTTTGTTAATCAAGAATGTGTGGATTATTGTCTCAACGCTACAACACTTTTGGGGTGATGTAATTGCTGTTTTCTGAGAAAATGGGGGTTATTTCCTTAGGGCAAATCCTCTTTGAACTACAAGAGCATTTTCATTGCAGTTTCAAGAGCACTTGTAGTATAAAAAGTGTATACGCCTTTAGTAAATAACAGCCAACAGTGCTTTGTATAAGGTTACACAATCACGCCATTTTCAGGAATCCCCACATTGCTGTCAGGGTCAGCTAAAACAAACACAAGCAGTAAATGTCCACAAAGAATTTCTTTTTTTTGCTTTTTTATTTGAAAAAGGCTTCACAAATTTGAAGGCATATTGATGGCCCCTCTACCCGCAAAGTACTCCAGGTATCGTAACCGGACATCACGGGCACTCAGGGAGGGCAAGCCAGGACGGCCGCTTTCAAGCGCCGTCAGTGTTGTTTCAGGTATCACTCCGGCCTCAGGCCCAACTGAGCCAGCATAGTTGGCCAAATGTTTCCGTAAAAAGTTATGGAGAATACAGCACGCCATGATTATATGATTACGTTTATACTCCGCCATATGGATAGGTGTCAGAAATAGGCGGAACCGGCTGGCCAGGATTCCAAATGTGTTCTCCACCACTCTTTGGGCTCTGGCCAGCCAGTAATTAAAAACCCTCTGTTCCGGGGTGAGGGTCCTCATAGGGAATGGCCGCATAAGGTGGTCCCCCAGTGCAAACGCTTCATCAGCAACGAACACGAATGGGAGTCCTTCCACATTGTCCTCTGGAGCTGGCAAGTCCAAGCTGCCATTCTGGAGACACCTGTAGAACTCCGTCTGGGCGATGACTCCACCATCGGACATCCGGCCATTCTTCCCCACGTCCACATACAAGAAGTCGTAATTAGCCGACACCACCGCCAACATCACAATACTATTGAACCCCTTATAGTTGAAATAGTACGACCCCGAGTTGGGTGGTGGGATGATGTGGACATGTTTCCCATCAATTGCCCCTCCGCAGTTAGGAAAGTCCCACCGCTGGGCAAAGTGGGAGGCCACAGTCTGCCATTCCTGTGGCGTGGAAGGAAACTGTTGAGGAAAAAAAAAAAATAATATTTTTGCACAGAAACATGGCAAGCAGATTAGGCACAAACATTCTGGGGCAACCTCCAGATAGCATTTATTAAGGGGAATTTAACAACACCAAAGTATAAGGTACACCTATCATATTCCCCCCCCCTCTCATGGGCCATTTCTAACATTATGGGGGGTGTGGAAATCTTGGACAGGTAACCCTCTTCACTTCATTGAGAGATGAATGCCTAAATACATGGTATTACTTGGAACAGCCCCTCCTTAGTTACACTATTGGCAGCCCACTGGACAGGTAAGAAGTGTCCAAATACAAAGATAGAAATACACACTGTACACATTTGAGCACATTTGAACATTCTGCTATTACCTGTCTCAAGATAATAATAGGATCTTAAAAATTCAAACAGTACCATTTGAAAGTATACAGGCAGGCCCTTGCACTACATGCTTTGGGGAATTCATCCATAAATCAGAGCACAAAAGAGATGGGTATAGTGATTATGGGTTTGGCAAAGTCAGCAGATAGATGATTGAGGATAGATAGAGAATTGGGATCAGCTGACTTAGCAGTTGGGGGAGGGAGGGTTACTAAAAATGATTTGGGGACACCACAAAAAAAAAGCCACTCTGCCTGAATTTAAAGCTAAAATAACATTTCAAAACATTTTAGGGGGTGTTTGGGGTAAAGCACTACTATGGAGATGATAAAATACATTATTTTAAGTGACTACATGCGGTGAATATAGGGCCCGTAGAGCATGCTGGGGAGGTTAGTGAAGGACAATCTGTATGAAGGACCTAAAAAATGAATTACAAAAAAATCCAGCATGCATGAGGACAAAGGGGACATTCACAGCATATTACAATCATGGTAATTAGGGAATGAGGAAAGAAATACAATATATTAGCAAACATTAAATACAATAAAATGTGATATTAAAGGATGAAAATCTTACTTTCATATACTCCTTCTACAGGACCTGGATGATGGCAGAACAGGTCTCTGGGATTATGATCCCCAGAGCCTGGGGGGAGATGCCTGTCGAGAACTTCAAGTCCTGCAGACTTCTCCCTGTTGCCAAGTACTGCAGGGTAGTGACGAGCCTCTGCTCCGGAGTGATGGCTTGCCTCATGCAGGTATCCTGCCTGCTAATATAAGGGGTCAGCGAAGCCAACAGACGGTGAAATACGGGGTCCGTCATCCTGAGAAAGTTCCTGAAATCATCAGGATTATTCTCACGGATCTCACGGAGCAAAGGCATATGGGAGAACTGGTCACACTGAAGCAACCAATTCTTGGTCCATGAACTCCTCCCCACCCTGTTCATGGACTGGACTTGTGTCAAGGTCAGGACCCCAACACCAAGCCCCCGCACAGCACGAACTCTACGAGGAGTACGCATACGCAACATGGCTAGAAAACGGTTGGCTGCTCAGAACAAAGTAACAGAACGCACTGAAGAACAGCAAGGCCTGTGAAGAGCGACCTGAAAAACAGTAACGAATGCATAAGAACACACTGACAAGTCAATGGTACTTGCTTGCACGCACTGAAGAGCAGATACAAACCCACAAGCACAAACTGAACGGCAGAAAACGATCTGAAAACCACGAGTCTGAAAAAGCATGAATCGTCTCTCACCAAACTTTTACTAACACGAGATTAGCAAAAGGAGCCCAAAGGGTGCTGCGCTTGGTTCTGAATTGGCCTTTTCTAGTCTCGTCGTACGTGCTTGACGTCACCGCGTTCTTGGCGATCGGAAATTCCGACAACTTTGTGCGACAGTGTGTACGCAAAACAAGTTTGAGCCAACATCCGTCGGAAAAAATCCTAGGATTTTGTTGTCGGAATGTCCGAACAAAGTCCGACCGTGTGTACAGGGCATTAGAGTGTCGGACCTTTTGGTCCGGATGGACACCTCTTTTTGGGTCTATGGGACGTCTTTCCCCATGACCCCCTTAGACTATGGTTGGCCATTTTTTGGCCTGGTTCTCAGGTTCCTAGTTTCCTTGTTCATTTTTGTTCCTGGTTTTATTTTTTCGCTTTTTTTGCTTTTTTTTGTGCTACCCAATTCAGAAGGTTCTGTCACTATGATATATGTATTGCTGTCTCAGAGTGAACATGCGCGTATTTTAATGGGGTTGTACTCCTTAGCTGAGTCTCACCCTGGGATATATTGTAATGTTATTGTGATGCTCCCTCTCGGCCTGGACCCCTTTCTGATCCTAAATATCTCCCCTTTGATACAAAATGGGTATTAAGGTAATTTCTCACAATGTAAAAGGGTTTAATACCCCCCAAAAACGGAGAAAAGCATTTAAAGCTTATAAATCCCTTCTAGTGGATATTATACTGCTTCAAGAGACACATTTCTCTAGTGATAACCACCCATCCTACTTTGATAAAACTTTTAAACAATGCTATTTCACTACCCATGGGTCCAGGTCTAGAGGGGCCGCTATCTTCATTAAGAATTCGGTGTTATTCCAGGTACAATAGATATATAAAGATCCAGGCAGTAGATTTGTGATAGTTCAGGGTTCCATCCAAAACAAACAATTGACCTTGGCCTCAGTGTCTGCACCTAATGCCTCACAGGCTACATTTTTTAAAGATTTTTTCCAGACCCTTGAAAGGTTTCACTCCCCCCATCTGTTAATCGGAGGGGATTTTAATCTGGTAGCCCACTCGGGACTAGATAGAAGCATGCCCAACCTCTAAAGCCTTTCCCAAATCCCTGCAGCATTCCTTGCGGTCCTCTCAACTAATAGATGTATGGGGGGCTCATAACACAGGCTCTAAAGAATACACTTTTTATTCCCACCCCCACGATAGTTACTCTCGCCTAGATTATATTTTCTGCACCCCTTCTCTGACGGTGAACTCTACCTCGGCTGATATACATATTTGCCCCTGGTCAGACCATCACATAGTTTCCACCCATATTTCTTGTCTAGGCCTCCCGTATATGGCCAGGTCTTGGCGCCTTAACGACGCACTGCTTACAGATCCTGTGATCCTGGCCCAGCTGTTGGATCGCCTCAAGGAATATTTTAGGCTCAACAATGTTGAGAATATCTCTCCCATCACCCTCTGGGCAGCCCATAAGGCTGTTATGAGAGGCCACCTAATAGAAATCTCCACAACTCAAAAACGCCAAAAGCAACATGAGACCCATACACTCACCTTAGAACTAGAACGACTGTACCACAGACACTCCCAGACACCTACACCGGAGTTGCTCCTACAGATCACTGAAAAGAGAAGGGCCCTAGATGACATACTCTCAGGTCACATAGAAAAATCTCTTAGATGGTCCAAAGCCCGTTTCCGCCTTCATAGCAACTCAGCCTCCACGATGTTTGCACGTAAGCTCAAACAGTCCACCCAACCTACCCACCTTTACAAATTGAAGGATAATACTGGCAACATCACCTCCCATCCCAAACAGGTTCTAAATATCTTTTTCTAAATATCTTTTCCTCCTTCTACCAGAAACTATTTTCAGGCCCAGACCCCTCTCTTCCCCCTCCCACACAGGCCTGGTTTGATACCCTCTCGTTTCCTCAGTTGTCAGAGGAGCAGTTGGGAATCCTCAATGCTCCATGTTCATCAGAAGAAGTGCCTTCTATCATCTCCAAGGCCCCTGGCCTGGACGGGTTCTCAGCAGTCTACTATAAAAAATTTGCAGAGTCATTACTCCCCACACTAACTAACATGTACAATCATAACCTCAAAGGGAAACAATTACCAGAGGAAATGCTGCTAGCAAACATGTCCCTTATACCCAAACCAGGCAAAGACCATACTCTCCCTCAAAATTTCCACCCCATTTCTGTTATCAATAACGACCTAAAGATATTTGGAAGGATCTTAGCAGACAGACTGGCTAAAGTTATAAAGACCTTGATATCCCCTGACCAAACTGGCTTTATCCCATCGCGGCAGATCACTGATAACATCCATCTAGCCACCAACATTCTACAGGACGCTCATATCCACTCCAACCAAGTACTACTTTTGAGTTTGGACATAAACAAAGCATTTGACAGTGTTCTTTGGACATACCTTGACACAGTATTATCAAAATTTGGATTCAGTGGGGCATTTATACATGGCTTTAAAGCCCTTTACTATCATCCTAAAACCCGCATAAAGCTACCGGGATGTAATTCAGACTATTTTTCTTTGCAGTGTGGCACTAGACAGGGGTGTCTCCTCTCCCCGCTATTGTTTGCACTCGCCATGGAACCCCTGTCTAGGTCCATCTCCAATGACCCGAACATTAAGGGATACACAAAAGGTAGTCGAGAATTTAAACTTAGCCTTTGTGCGGACGATGTACTTTTATTTATTTCGGACCCTTTAATCTCCCTCCCTAACCTCATGTCCACTCTAGACTCCTTCCAGAAGCTATCGGGCCTGGGAGTTAACCCTACCAAATGTTCAGCAATGCCCATTCACCTTCCACAACTTTTATTGACTACACTTAAAGAGAAATTCAAATTCACATGGAATCACATCTCCCTACAATATCTAGGTATTAAACTTGCCCCTTCTCTCAAACAGATATACTCTTTAAATTATCCCCCGGCTTTCTCTAATGTTAAACTCCTTTTAAATCAATGGTCCTCTTATCGCATATCATTTTTAGGTAGAATCCAAGCAATCAAAATGAACATCCTCCCAAAACTCTTGTTCCTCTTTAGGTCTCTACCTCTATATGTGTCTCGCTCAGCTCTATTGATGATACATATGGATCTGCTCAAGTTTATATGGCAAAACAAAAAACCTCGAATGGGACGTTTGTTGATGTATAGAACCCAGGTGAGGGGGGGCTTGGGATGCCCGGACCTATGGAAGTATTACTTAGCATCCCGCCTCACTCAATTGGCACAGTGGCATACCTCCCCCGCCTCTATACCGTGGCTACAATTTGAGCAGATCTTGGTGGCTCCTTATTACCTCCCGGGTCTACTATGGTCCCGCTCTGTATCTCCCAAGGATATTATCCCACTTAACACTATAGTAGGCCAATCACTCTATCTATGGTCCCTTTACTCTAAGAAGTTTAAGCTACAATCAGGTAGGCCTCTTCTATCTTCCTTTTTAGGAGATCCTTCCTTCCCTCCGGCCTTTTCCTCCACATCGTCATTCCTGGGTTGGATAGCAAGGGGTTTGGTGAACCTTGAATCTTTGGTGCAGGATGCCTCCTTTTGTTTTTACGCTCACCTGCAGCAAACCCACGCTATGGGCCGATCCGAGTTTCACCAATACTTGCAAATACGACATTTTTACTCAACACTTATTGCGGGTGGAGTTGATCTGTCAAAGACCCCATTTGAGTTGCTGTGTGGAGAGGCTTCGAGAGACAAGGGGACTATATCCATTCTTTATGGATATCTCAATTGCCTCAACTCCCCTCTAAAATCTAAGGCAATGGAGGCTTGGGAGGTTGAGATGGCCCAAGAGTTTCCTGCAGAGGACTGGCAGGACATGATAGCTAATATGCACAAATGTACGAGATCTATATCCATCAAAGAGACAGTTCTCTAACTTCACACTAGTTGGTATTACACTCCGGACCGTCTCCATAGAATATATCCCCTGGTACCTGGCACATGTTTTAGAGGATGCCAGGATGGGGGAACGATGTTGCACACGTTCTGGAGTTGTAAGGCCCTAGACGCCATTAGGCATAAGACAGCGTCTCTTATAACACTTCTCTCTGGTGTCTTGATTACAATGACCTCTCAAACGTGTCTGTTATTTGCAGAGCTCCCAGCTGTTCCCCCCCCCCCTGCAGAAATTATTTCACACTCTTTTTAGTGCGGTTCAATGGGTAATAGCTTTGAACTGAAAACGTTCCCATGTATCTTGGTCGCAGGTGATTTCGCATATGGAGTCCATTAGGACTATGGAAAGAATACACCATACTCTCCTGGACTCCATGCACATTTTTGATCGTAAATGGAATATTTGGACGGCCCACTTGCTTTGTGAAAGACTAGAGGATCCTTCAGCCCAGTAGCTGAATCATAATAGGTCTGACTATATTCCCAACTGATAGAATCTGTTTGCAGTGTACCTCTAAAAGCTTCATAACTTCTAGGCTTCAGGTATTATGGCACATAGCTTCCATGTGGTTTGTTGGCTATTTCATTATGCTTGGGTTGCACATGTGCCACTAGTGTGAAAATTTTTTTTTTTTTATCTTTTCTTTCTATTTGTGTTGTTTTTCTCTATGTATTTCCTTTTGTTTCGATATATTGGGTGCATTATGTATTGCAATGAGAAAAGCTATTTGCATTGTATGAGATATAATGTCAAGCTGTCTATGGTTATATTATCACTGTATAAAAAAGAAAAAGCACCGCGCTGTATACCCTTAAACAATTACCAAATAATAAATGACATGCAATATAAAGGAGGAAAAGCAGCCGCTTAAAAGTGAGATACACACACTGTACAATAAATAAATGGAAGAAGCAGCACTGTAAAGCAATATGTGATAAATAAATGTCACAATAATGTTAAATAATATTAGAGTCCATATCAGATCAATTGAATCAGCAAAGTTTTATAATAATAGTCTTCAAAGGTGAAACGGATGAGGACCCCAGCTTGGGTCTCTACCAAAAGTGATTGACAAATAAACTGGATAACCTTCACCACACCACTGTGATATGAGTAAAATACACGCTTACCAACTGGCAAGCTTAATAAAGCTTGTGACCTTAACCCGGTCGGGGCCTTTCTTGAAATGGAGACACCACTAAAACGTTCCTTAGACCGTGACTAGACCACTAATCTCCATAGAAGGGGAACCTGGATGCGTGAGGTACTGAGCTCCTAGTTAGGAGTTGTTCTGCAGTTTCTCTGTATTGTATGTTGCATAGTGTACCATTTACTTCTATTTTTCTCTCAATAGAAAAGTTGAATGGGACTTTACAAAGCTGTGATTCAACTCCATGGAAAGAAAGTTATTAACAAAATACAGCTAAACAGTCTGTAGTCTGCCATGTTTTTAACCTCTTTCTATAGTATTAAAGAGTAGCTGGTGCAGAGCTTACTGTGAGCCTGACTGTGCAGCTGCACAGTCAGGCTCACAGTAAGCTCTGCACCCGCTACTCTTTAATACTATAGAAAGAGGTTAAAAACATGGCAGACTACAGACTGTTTAGCTGTATTTTGTTAATAACTTTCTTTCCATGGAGTTGAATCACAGCTTTGTAAAGTCCCATTCAACTTTTCTATTGAGAGAAAAATAGAAGTAAATGGTACACTATGCAACATACAATACAGAGAAACTGCAGAACAACTCCTAACTAGGAGCTCAGTACCTCACGCATCCAGGTTCCCCTTCTATGGAGATTAGTGGTCTAGTCACGGTCTAAGGAACGTTTTAGTGGTGTCTCCATTTCAAGAAAGGCCCCGACCGGGTTAAGGTCACAAGCTTTATTAAGCTTGCCAGTTGGTAAGCGTGCATTTTACTCATATCACAGTGGTGTGGTGAAGGTTATCCAGTTTATTTGTCAATCACTTTTGGTAGAGACCCAAGCTGGGGTCCTCATCCGTTTCACCTTTGAAGACTATTATTATAGAACTTTGCTGATTCAATTGATCTGATATGGACTCTAATATTATTTAACATTATTGTGACATTTATTTATCACATATTGCTTTACAGCGCTGCTTCTTCCATTTATATATTATCACTGTACTTCTTGTATCCACAATGTTTGTACACCCAGATGTTATACCTTTTTGCAATAAAAACGTTTGTAAACAAGAAAAAAAACCCTCTGGTCTGGGGTGAGGGTCCTCATAGGGAATGGCCGCATAAGATGGTCCCCCAGCACAAACGCTTCATCCGCAACGAAGACGAGTGGGAGTCCTTCCGCATTGTCTTCTGGAGGTGGCAAGCCCAAGGTGCCATTCTGGAGATGCCTGTAGAACGCCGTCTGGGCGATGACTCCACCATCTGACATCCGGCCATTCTTCCCCACGTCCACATACAGGAACTTGTAAGTAGCCGACACCACTGCCAACATCACAATACTATTGAACCCCCCGTAGTTGTAATAGTATGACCCCGATTTGGGGGGTGGGACGATGTGGACGTGTTTCCCATCAATTGCCCCGACACAGTTGGGAAAGTCCCACCGCTGAGCAAAGTGGGAGGCCACAGTCTGCCATTCCTGTGGGTTGGAAGGAAACTGTGGAGTCAAACAAGAAAAAAAAAATAATAATTTTGCACATAAACATTGAAAGCAGATTAGACACAAACATTCTTGGCCAACATCAGTATAAGACTTATTTTAGGGAGTATTTAAAGACAAAAGTATGAGGTCCACCTATCAGATTCCTCCCCCCCTCTCATGGGCTATTTTAAAAATTTTAGGGGGTGAGATGTTTTGGACAGGTAGCTCTCTCCACTTCATTGAGTGATGAATGCCTAAATAATGTTTGTTACTTTGGCCAGCCCCTCCTTACTTACACTATTGGCAGCCCACTGGACAGGTAAGAAGTGTCATAATACAAAGATATAAATACACACTGTACACATTTTAGCACAAAATACATTGTTAAGTGACTAGACGAGGTGGATATAGGCCCAGGAGAGCATGCTGGGGAGGTTAGTGAAGGCAAATATGTATGAGGAACAAAAAAAATTTTAAATCCAGCATGCATGAGGACAAAGGGGACATTCACAGCATATTACAATCATGGTAATTAGGAAATGAGGAAACACATACAATATATTATCAAACATTAAATACAATAAAATGTGATGTTAAAGGATAAAAATCTTACCTTAATATAGTCCTTCTGCAGGACCTGGATGATGGCAGAACAGGTCTCCGGAATAATGATCCCCAGAGCCTGGGGGGAGATGCCAAGTACTGCAGGGTGGCGACTAGCCTCTGCTCTGCAGTGATGGCATGCCGCATGCAGGTATCCTGCCTGCTGATATAAAGGGTCAGCAAAGCCAACAAACGGTGAAATACGGGTCTGTCAACCGGAGAAAGTTCCTGAAATCGTCAGGATTATTCTCACGGATCTCAAGGAGCAAAGGCATGTGACAGAAATGGTCACGCTGGAGCAACCAATTCTTGGTCCATGAACTCCTCCTTGCCCTGTTCATGGACTGGGCTTGTGTCAAAGTAAGAACTCCAACACCAAGCCCCCGCACAGCACGAACTCTATGATGAGTACGTACACGCAACATGGCTAGAAAATGGTCGGCTGGTCAGAATGAAGTAACAGAACGCACTGAAGAACAGCAAAGCCTGTGAAGAGCGACCTGAAAATCAGTAACAAATGGACAAGAACACAACTGAAAATCAATGGGAACTCACTGCACGCACTGAAGAACAGATACAAACCCACAAGCACAAACTGAACACCAGTAATACGATCTGAAAACCACGAGTTTGAAAAAGCACGAATCGTCTCTCACCAAACTTTTACTAACACGAGATTAGCAAAAGGAGCCCAAAGGGTGCCGCGCTTGGTATTGAACTGCCCTTTTATAGTCCCGTCGTACGTGATGTACGTCACCGCGTTCTTGATGTTCGGAAATTACGACAACTTTGTGCGACCATATATATGCAAGACACAAAGACAAGGAAAAAAACAATGTATTTTGTTGTCGGAATGTCCGATCAATATCCGACCGTGTGTACAGGGCATAATAAACAAAAGCCTTGTAAGGTGCGCTATCACTGTGCAGGGAGATCACTGTATTGCTTCCTTTCTTTTCTTCCTCATGATCAGGAAGTGATCTTCTGGGGATGAAAAAAGTGCAAGCAGCAGAGTAGCACAGAGCTGCCTGCTTCCTCTGATGAGTGTCTGCCTGGGCACTCATCAGAGGGAACCTGCTGGTTGCCTCCTACCCTCCGCTCAGCAAGAAAAAAGGAGTAGAGAGGAAGAAGGTTACTTCTCATGGCTTATTTTCCCTTTGGAAAGCATCTGTACAGATGCTTATCAAATGAAGTCAGCAGATCTGCACCTGGTCAGACCAGAAAGAAATATGTAGCTAATATCTGCATCACATTGTAACACAGATATTAATTTATAAGGTGTACTTTGTGATTTCAGGTTTCTGTCATACATGTTGCAAATTTTCTTCAAATTCTCATCAGTAGGCGCACTGTGTTGTTTATTTGGTACATATCAAGTATGTATCATGTGTGTAAAAAACTGCGTGAAAAACAATAGTTTATCTGGTTGTTTGCAATTAGTAAATTTGGCAAATCCCTTATTTAAAATTGCCCACTGCTGGCCAAGTTTTCACTTCTATATCAGGTTACTTTACTTAAAAAATGTAAACCGATGCTAAGCTTTAAATGCTTGCTTTCCTTTTCTCCATTTGGAGAGGGATATCTTTGTTATGGCAGCAGCTAGTGGCCATAACCCTGGTATCCTCTTCTTCGGCGGGCGGTCCAGTTTCCGATAATAGTGGTCTCTACAGCGGATTCACCGTGAGATCACTTTTATCGGCTGCCGAGGCGATCGAATCCTGGGTGTGGAGATGAGTGAGGGGAAGATGGCCCTCACCCGTCTCTATACCATTGCAGGGCGGAAGTGACTTCAAAACGTCACTTTCGCTTAAAGGGCCATTTTAGTTTTTTTTTTTTCAAATGACAATTTTTTTTATTTCTATTGCATTTTAGTGTAAATATGAGATTTGAGATCTTTTTGAGCCCAGATCTCATATTTAAGAGGTCCTGTGATGTTTTTTTCTATTACAAGGGATGTTTACATTCCTTGTAAGAGGAATAAAAGTGACACATTTTTAAAAAAAATAACAGTGTAAAAATTAAAAAAAATATGGTAAAATAAATAAAAGAATAAATAAAATTTTAAACGCGTCCTCTCCCGCCGAGCTTGCGTGCAGAAATGAACGCATATGTGAGTAGCACCCGCATATGAAAACGGTGTTCAAACCACACATGTGAGGTGTCGCCGTGATCAGTAGAGCGAGAGAAATAATTCTAGCCATAGACCCCCTCTGTAACTCAAAACATGAAACCTGTAGAATTTTTTAAACGTCGCCTATGGAGATTTTTAAGAGTAAAAGTTTGTTCCATTCACAAGCGGGCTCAATTTTGAAGCGTGACATGCTGAGTATAAATTTACTCTGCATAACATTATATTTCACAATATAAAAAAATTGGGCTAACTTTACTGTTGTAAAAATTTTAAAAAGTGTATTTTGTCCAAAAAAAGCGCGCTTGTAAGACCGCTGTGCAAATACGGTGTGACAAAAAGTATTGCAACGACTGCCATTTTATTCTCTAGGGTGTTAGAAAAACAAAGTATACTAAGTATACTATTCTTTGGGGGTTCTAAGTAATTTTCTAGCATAAAAACTGTTTTTAACTTGTAAACAACAAATGTCAGAAAGAGGTTCGGTCCTTAAGTGGTAAAATATGTTTAGTGATATACCTATGTATCTAA
Source organism: Aquarana catesbeiana (assembly GCF_042186555.1). Lineage (NCBI taxonomy): Eukaryota > Metazoa > Chordata > Amphibia > Anura > Ranidae > Aquarana > Aquarana catesbeiana. Next base: position 368,209,779 of record NC_133325.1, read on the forward strand.
ATGTAGATTACCATAAAAAATGTTAAAATAGAATTGCATTTGTACCTTCTAAAATAAAGCATTGAAAACCATGAGTAAATGTAGAGAAAGAAAGAAAAAAAGGAGGGGGGGACGGGGACGACAACATGGGCCTGTCAACAACTGATAAAGGAATGCTAAGCTTTAAATGCTTGCTCTCCTTTTCTCCATAGTTAGTTCTGTTATTCTTGCTATTCTGATCAAAATGGTAATTCTTGAATTAAAAGTATAGTTGTCCTTGGACATATTTTTCTGAAACTTAGAATATTTAAGTTTCTCAGAAGTGACTGCATCAAAAGGAGACAACCTCAAATCCAATTCTGCTTCTGCAGTTTCTTCCTATAAATATATGTATAAAATGATAAATAATTCACTCACCATCCACCCAACGGTCTCTACATTTAATCCTACAATACACAAAGCACACAATTTTTAGATGAATTGAAGAGCAAACATTGTCTTTAAATATTCCAAACTATCACCTACACAGAAATATAATTTTCAACCTAACTGTGAATTAAAACATCTTTATGAATCATATTCAGTCTTATTTTTATTTTTTAATAAAAGGTGCTATATTGTGCCAATCAGAGATTCAAAAGCACAGAGGATACCAAACACAAATCTGGATAAAATGACATTTCTACAACAATGTGATCTGTTAATCAGACATACATAAACAAGCAGAAATTATAATTATGTATACTGTGATATTTTGCAGGTAAAAGTCAAATATCACAGTTCATTCAAAACATGTTTTAATGTTTTATCCAGTGACTATAGATAGAGAAAATATACTGAAAGAAAATATCATTGCACAATGTAGTCAATAATACAACCTTTTTTATTAAAATTTTCAAAGTGCAAACCTTACATTTTATTTGAAGCTAAGCCCTGCTTTAATAACATTGTAATTGCAGAAATAGCACTGTTGAGAAGTTCAAGAAGAACAGAAATGTTCATTTAAAGTTGGGTTTTTGCAATCTAATAACAAATAAACTTTGTAAAGAAAATAAAAAGCAATAATCTATGTATTAATAATCAGGGACCTTCAATGTACCCATTGTAAGTGTAGCATTAACAAAACCATACACATTTAACTGTTTTATGGATTATTTTAATTCCCATTTGTAGACCTTAGACTTTCTTTACACACACCACAAAAATTTCAAATTTAGGTGTATATAGTAGAACCTGCTCCTCCACCTCCCTCACAGCCCCCTGACTGCATTTATTGGCTATTGACAAAATAACAGCTAGTTATGGTAACAGTTGTTAGTTACCATAGGAGCAACTCTTGCTTCTCCTGTGTAAATTGAAACATGCAATGTCTGCAGTGTCTAGGACAGTTATGAAGTAGCAATGTTCAATGCTTCAGTGTAACTTCTCTCGTTAATTTAAAGCAATTCAAAAGGTGACTTTTGATTTGCATATGAAATTATTCATTTGGTGACCTTACAAGTTAAATAAATGAATATGTAAAGTTCCTATTTCATCCTTTTGAACCCTTTGTTAACCGCAATCAAACTTAATAAACAAATTTCTCCTCTTAGCTGTTATTTTACTTCTGGCTTTTTTTTCTGTTTGTTTTAACATTAATAGCCTAATATTTCAGCATTGTTTTGTGATACAGCTTAAAAAAAGAACAACATTAAAATAAAATGTCTTTATTTAATTGTAAATAACTTTGCAATACTTTGTAACAGAAATATATTTTTAATATCATATAAATGGTAAACATTATAGAATAAAATATGTACTTTTTAGCTAGACTTTTTGTTATAAAACACATTTTTGTCAAACTAATAAAACACAGTTTTGTTACATCTCTTGTCTATAGGTTGCACTCTCTTGTCTATAGATGGCACTGTTTTAAACTGATTTTCCATTTTCCAAAGAACGTTTAAAACATTTTGTGAGGGACTTATATTAACTGGCATGGGCGACCTTACCTGGTGTGAAAGAGGGCATGAATGATAAACTGGAACAACCATTCCAGTCTTTGACTTTGTTCAATTCACACCTTCAGGAATGTAACTTGAACAATTATCACCTTCTTCTGACTTCCTGTATTTTTTTAGAATATTTACAGTGCCTTGCAAAAGTATTCACCCACCTTGGCTTTTTACCTATTTTGTTACATTACAGCCTTTAGTTCAATGTTTTTTTAATCTGAATTATATGTGATGGATCAGAACACAATAGTCTAAGTTGGTGAAGTAAAATTAGAAAAATATATACATAAAACTATTTTCCAGAAATAAAAAACTGATAATTGGCATGCACGTATGTATTCAACCCCCTTTGTTATGAAGCCCATAAAAAGCTCTGGTGCAAACAATTACCTTCATAAGTAACATAATTAGTGAGATGATATCCTGTCTAAGTGTCACATGATCTGTCATTACATATACACACCATTTTGAGAGGCCCCAGAGGCTGCAACACCTAAGCAAGAGGCACCACTAACAAAACAATGCCATGAATACCAAGGAACTCTCCAAACAAGTAAGGGACAAGGTTGTTGAGAAGTACAAGTCAGGCTTAAGTTATAAAAAAGTATCCAAATCTTTGAAGATCCTAGGAGCACCATGAAATCTATTATAACCAAATGGAAAGAACATGGCACAACAGCAAACCTGCCAAGAGATGGCCGCACACTAAAACTCATGGACCGGGCAAGGAGGGCATTAATCAGAGAGGCAGCACAGAGACCTAAGGTAACCCTGGAGGAGCTGCAGAGTTCCACAGCAGAGACTGGAGTATCTGTGCATAGGACGACAATAAGCCGTACGCTCCATAGAGTCTGGCAGAGTGGCCAGAAGAAAGCCATTACTTTCAGCAAAAAAACAAAAAAGCACATTTTGAGTTTGCGAAAAGGCATGTGGGGGACTCCCAACATGTATGGAGGAAGGTGCTCTGGTCTGATGAGACTAAAATTGAACTTTTTGGCCATCAAAGAAACTGCTATGTCTGGCACAAACCCATCACATCACCCAAAGAACACCATCCCCACAGTGAAACATGGTGGTGGCAGCATCATGCTGTGGGGATGTTTTTCAGCAGTGGGGACTGGGAAACTGGTCAGAGATGAGGGAAAGACGGATGGTGCTAAATGCAGGGATATTCTTGAGCAAAACCTGTACTACTCTGTGTGTGATTTGAGGCTAGGATGGAGGTTCACCTTCCAGCAGGACAATAACCCCAAACACACTGCTAAAGCAACACTTGAGTGGTTTAAGGGGAAACATGTAAATGTGTTGGAATGGCCTAGTCAAAGTCCAGACCTCAATCCAATAGAAAATTTGTGGTCAGACTTAAAGATTGCTGTTCACAAGCGCAAACCATCCAACTTGAAGGAGCTGGAGCAGTTTTGCAAGGAGGAATGGGCAAAAATCCCAGTGGTAAGATGTGGCAAGCTCATAGAGACTTATCCAAAGTGACTTGGAGCTGTGATAGCCGCAAAAGGTGGCTCTACAAAGTATTGACTTTAGGGGGGTGAATAGTTATGCACATTGACTTTTTCTGTTATTTTGTCCTATTTGTTGTTTGCTTCACAATAAAAAAAATCTTCAAAGTTGTGGACATGTTCTGTAAATTAAATGATGCAAATCCTCAAACAACCCATGTTAATTTCAGGTTGGGAGGCAACAAAACATGAGAAATGCCGGGGGGGGGGTGAATACTTTTGCAAGTCACTGTATAATTCAATATTTCTTTATTACATTTTTCATATAAAGAACATAGTGCACATTTGTACAGAAAGTTAGATGTTCCGAATGGAGTATTGAGAACAGACAGTAACAAATACATATCAATTATTAGATAACCAACTTGGTATAACTGAATACATTCAATCTATATCACCAAACAATTTGAACTCCAGAGGGGGATGGGGGGTTAAGAGGGATATGGAGGGTTATGAGGGGGGGGTTGTTGAAGTGGGTGGGGAAAGAGGAAAAGAGGGGACACCAGCAGGATAGTTAAATATATCGGACAGAAAAGAGAGAGAAACAAGTTGATTCAATAATTCGGTATGTACAAAGATGGCGTACATCATAATGGAGGGGGATTCTGATGTTTTCCAGAGCTTGGTGATGGTTAGTTTTGCTGAAAGTAATAGATGTATTACCACAGCTCATGAGCTCATACATCATAGAAAACGTTTGTCTCCAGAAGTAGTTTAGAGATGACTTGGATTGAGGTCTGGGCTTTGACAAGGCCATTCCAACAGCTTTACATGTTTCCCCTTAAACCACTCAAGTGTTGCTTTAGCAGTGTGTTTGGGGTCATTGTCCTGCTGGAAGGTGAACCTCTGTCCTAGCCTCAAATCACACACAGAGTGGTACAGGTTTTGCTCAAGAATATCCCTGTATTTAGCACCATCCATCTTTCCCTCAACTCTGACCAGTTTCCCTGTCCTGACTGCTGAAAAACATCCCAACAGCATGATGCTGCCACCACCATGTTTCACTCTGGGGATGGTGTTTTTTGGGTGATGTGATGTGTTGGGTTTGCGCCAGACATAGCATTTTCTTTGATGGCCAAAAAGTTCAAATTTAGTCTCATCAAACCAGAGTACCTTCCTCCATACATTTTGGGAGTCTCCCACATGCCTTTTCGCAAACTCAAAACGTGCCTTTTTGTTTTTTGCTGAAAGTAATGGCTTTCTTCTGGCCACTCTGCCATAAAGCCCAACTCTATGGAGCGTATTATTGTCGTCCTATGTACAGATACTCCAGTCCCTGCTGTGGAACTCTGCAGCTCCTCCAGGGTTACCTTAGGTCTCTGTGCTGCCTTTCTCATTAATGTCCTCCTTGCCCGGTCTGTGAGTTTTGGTGTGCGGCTGTCTCTTGGCAGGTTTGCTGTTGTGCCATGTTCTTTCCATTTGGTTATGATAGATTTCATGGTGCTCCTAGGGACCATCAAAGATTTGGATATTTTTTTATAACCTAACCCTGACTTGTACTTTTCAACAACATTGTTCCTTACTTGTTTGGAGAGTTCCTTGGTCTTCATGGCAGTGTTTGTTTAGTGGTGCCTCTTGCTTAGGTGTTGCAGTCTCTGGGGCCTTTCAAAAAGGTGTGTATATGTAATGACAGACCATGTGACACTTAGATTGCACACAGGTGGACATCATTTCACTAATTATGTGACTTCTGAAGGTAATTGGTTGCACCAGAAATTTTTATGGGCTTCAAAACAAAGGGGGTGAATACATACGCACATACCTATTATCAGTTTTTTATTTCTGAAAAATAGTTTTATGTATATATTTTTCTAATTTTACTTCACCAACTTAGACTATTGTGTTCTGATCCATCACATATAATTCAGATTAAAAAAAACATTGAACTAAAGGCTGTAATGTAACAAAATAGGTAAAAAAAACAAGGGGGTGAATACTTTTGCAAAGCACTGTAAATGGCATATTGTGGGAGACAGTTTTATTCCTAGGTATGGGATAGAATGTTTTGTCCAGGTATAGGGGAGACTTTCTTTTAGGAGAGATTCCTGTTTATTTGTGAGATTTAGTGGAAGTATTAGGGAGTTGAGCTTGTAAAAGGAGGCCATACTAAATTGATTGAGGATATCTTGGATCAAAGGTATGGATTGGAGAGGGTTAGGGATCTTAAGTGTGACGTCATCAGCAAAGAGACTTATTCTATGGTCCGTATAATTACTTGTGATACCTGAAATGCGATCGTCCTTCCTTATTTTCTCTGCCAATGGCTCCATTAGCATTACAAAAATAAAGGGAGACAAAGGACATCCCTGTCGGGTGCCATTGGTGATCTCAAATGGGCTAGACTGAGTTCTATCCGTTAGAACTCCAGCTGATGGGTTGGAATAAAGGGAAAGTATTGCTGATTGGAACCAGCCTTTTATGCCAAATACTGCTTTTAGAAAGCCCCAATGTTTTTAGAATATTTATTGATATCAGGGTGAATGGATGAAGGTGACCCATGTGGCTATAAATGCTAGAGTATTTATTTTACTCATTAGACCCAAGGAATCTACTTGTTTGAGGATAGAAACATCCTTTCATTTAAGCTTCAATAAAAGTGGCTACTACTACTACTACTACTAACACTACTACTACGAGTAGCTATATTAACATAGAAGATTTGTGTGTGTGTAAACTTAAAGTAAGTGTTTTATTTTGCTTAGATATTCCATTTATTCTAATCTTATATTGGCTATAAAATATTTCATGAGTTTGAATTGTAGAAATGTTAAAAAACAGAATTACATTTTTTGTTTGTACCGGTTGTCAGAAGTATGTAGAATAGCCAGAACATCTTCTGGGTAGGGATGGGCTGTCTGTTCGAGTCAAACGTGAGTTCGACTCGAACATCGGCTGTTCGATCGTTCGACGAAGAACGAACATTATGGGCTGTTCGTGCCAAATTCAAGCAGCGCGTCACGGCCCATAATGCACTGTGTCATCACAGTGCATTGCTGGCTGATGATTGGCCAAGTATGCACTATGACCCACATGCTTTGGCCAATCACAGCGCCGTCAGTGAAGAGAGCCACAATTGGCCAAAGGCAGGGTGGCTCAGGGGGTTAAGTCCACGCCCCACACTACATAAGGCTGCCTGCACGTCGGCCGTGTGTAGTGTGTTGGTGGTGTTGTTAAGAGAGAGACAGAGAGAGACAGAGAGAGGCAGAGAGAGTGTCATTTCATTTAGTTTGAGCAGGCAGGCTATTCAGTTATCTGCAGTGTATTTCATATATATATATATATAGTTCCTGCTGTACTGTTTCTAATATACTTTAGGCAGGCAGTTGATTCAGTTAGCTGCAGTGTATTTCATATATATATATATATATATATATATATATATATATATAGTCAGTCTAGTATATATATATATATATATATATATATATCCACTGCATACAGTTTAGCTAGATCTCACTGCAGACCATTCCTGCTGTACTGTTTCTAATATACTTTAGGAAGGCAGTTGATTCAGTTAGCTTCAGTGTATTTCATATATATATATACAGTCAGTCTAGTATACAGGCATAAAATATATATGCACTGCATTGTAGTCCAGCCAAGCCTATACCTGACTGTAGGCCATTCCTGGAGTGCGTGTTCAAAGACACTTTCAGGCAGGCAGGCAGGCAGGCAGGTGACTCAGTGAGCTGCAGTTCATAAAATATATATCCACTGCATTGTAGTCCAGCCGAGCCTATACCTGACTGTCGGCCATTCCTGGAGTACGTGTTCAAAGACACTTTTAGGCAGGTGACTCAGTGATCTGCAGTTCATTTAATATATATATATATATATATATATATATATATATATCCAGGCTTGTATATATAAAGTTAGCCAAGCCTATACCTGACTGTAAGCCATTCCTGGTGTACTGTTTCTAGTAAACTTCAGGCGTTGTTTAGCTAATCTAATTGTACAGTATGTCTGGAAGGCCACCAAGGAGAGGCAGACACTCACAGGCCGCTAAAAGAGGGCAAGCCGGCTCTGTGTCTACAGCCAACAGTGCTGGTTGTGGACACGGTGCATCCTCAGCACGTGGCCCTGGGGCATGCTTGTCCTTTTTTTCGGCAGCTGGCCATGTTGAGCCACAACATGCAGAAGAGTTGGTAGAGTGGCTGACCAAGCCGTCCTCATCCTCCTCATCCTCTGTCACCCAGGCTCAGGGTACTTTGTCTGAAAATACAGCTGCCAAAAAGGCCTCTTCCATCAGCTCAATGTCATCAGTCACTCCTTCCCTAGCCCCACCATCATGCCCTGAGGAGTCCCCCGAACTGTTCGACCACAGTGTATGGTACATGCTGCAGGAGGATGCGCAGTGTTTTGAAGGCTCTGATGATGGTACCCAGGTTGAGGATGAAGGCAGTCACGTGAGCCCAGAGAGAGGGGGTGACCAAGAAGGACAAGAAACTGGCAGTCATGTTCCCCCAGCTGCAGCATACTGCCAGGTTTGCTCCAGTGGTGAGGAGGGAGGGGATGATGAGGTCACTGACTCTACGTGGGTGCCAGATAGAAGAGAGGAGGAGGCACATCTCCAATGAGGCAGGATGCCCTCCAGAGGCAAGCTTAAGGGCAGGCAACTGACTGCATCACACCGCAGAGCTCCGCATGTGCAGGGCATTGCTGACCCTGCGCGTTTTTCCAAAAGTTCTTTGGTGTGGGCCTTTTTTGAGATGTGTACAGCAGATCGCACTGTTGCTGTTTTCAACATATGTCTGAAACGCATCAAGTGTGGCCAAAACAGCAGCCGCTTGGGCACCACATGCTTGACCAGACATATGTCGAGCTCCCATGCAGTCCGTTGGCAACAGTACTTAAAAGACCCACACCAAAGAACAAGGCAGACCTCTCCTTGCTCCTCATCAGCTGGGATCTCCAACCCCACTATAACTTCAGTCCGCTCAGAGACCTGCACTAAGAGGAATGAAGGTGTAGTATTAGGTGTCCCAAGCACTTCCGGGCAATCTGCTAGCGGTACAACAACATCCGATTGTAGCAGGCAAATTTCCCTACCCCAGTTGCTAAACCAGTGAAAGAAATTTGGTCCCAGCCATCCACATGCTCAGCGGCTGAATGCTAGTTTGGCTAAATTGCTAGCACTCCAACTGCCGCCTTTTCAGCTGGTAGACTCTGCCCCCTTTCAAGAATTTGTGGAATGTGCGGTACCTCAGTGGCAGATTCCCAAACGCCAATTTTTTTCTCTGAAGGCCATTCTGGCTCTCTACCGACATGTGGAAGGCAATGTCTTGGCCTCGTTGGACAGGGCGGTAAGGTGCATATTACCACTGACTCATGGTCCAGCAGGCATGGATAGTGACATTACCTTTCTTTCACCATACACTGTTTAACCCTGCTGGCAGCTGGGAAGGATGCAGGACAGGGTGCAGTATTGTTGGAGCTTGTTCCTCCACCACGCCTCCAAAATGCTGGTAGTGGTGATACTGCCACACCTCTCTCTTCCACCCCCCCTCCTCTTCTTCTTCCTCTATGGCCTCTTCCTGTGCAGATTTGTCCTCGGAACCAGCGGTACTCCGTAGGTGTTCTAGGGGCTACGCAAGCACTCAGGTAAAAAAGATGCCATGTGGTGCTTGAGTTGGTCTACTTAGGGGAGAGGAGCCACACTGGGGCAGAGATTCTGTCAGCTCTGCAGGGGCAGGCTCAGAGGTGGCTGACGCTTCAGCCAGGAATGGTGGTTTGTGACAATGGCACCAACATCCTCTCCACCCTCCGACAGGGACACTTCACCCATGTTCCCTGTTTGGCTCACATCCTTAATTTGTTGGTGCAGCGGTTCTTGTGCAGGTACCCGGGCTTACAGGATCTCCTGAGGCAGGCCAGGAAAGTCTGTGGGCATTTCCGCCAGTCATATAATGCCAGTGCTCGGCTGGCTGACCTCCAAAAGGAATGCAACCTGCCCAAGAACCGCCTCATCTGTGACATCCCCACCAGGTGGAACTCAACATCGGCAATGCTGCAGCAGCTGCACACACAGCAGAGGGGCATCAATGACTACCTGTGCGAGTATGGCACCAGGACAGGGTCAGGGGAGCTTGGCTTTTTTCGCCACGCCAGTGTCACATGATCAAGGATGCATGCACTGTCCTGTCACCATTTGAGGAGGCCACGAGGATGGTGAGCAGTGATAGTGCATGCATCAGTGATACTGTCCCTCTTGTCTGCCTGTTGGAGCACACGCTGCATGGAATAATGGACATGGCACTTGAGGCAGTACAGAGGGAGGAGGAAGAGGACTTACTTCTCAAGGCCCCCTTTTTCCAGACAGTATTCCTGCAGGACCACCTATCACACAGGAAGAGGAGGAGGAGGATTGTGTCAGCATGGAAGTGGAGCCTGGCACTCAGCATCAGCAGCAGTCTTCAGGGGATCGTTTCCAGTCCCCAGAAACCCATGGACTTGTACATGGCTGGCAGGAGGTGGCTGCGGATCAGGTCGTCCTTAGTGACCCAGAGGACTCCGGACCGAATACCTCAGCAAACCTACGTTGCATGGCCTCCCTGATCCTGCAAAGCCTGCGAAAGGACCCTTGGATTCATGGTATCAAGGAGAGAGATCAGTACTGGCTGGCAACCCTTCTTGATCCACGTAATAAGGGTAAGGTGGCAGAACTTATCCAGCCATTGCAGAGGGAACAGAGGATGAAACATCTTCGGGGGGCCTTGCAGAAAGGTTGGTGCAATGCGTTTCCAGAGCCTGGGAGGTTACAATTTCCTGGTGCTCCTGGACAGCATGTTGCTGAGGCTTCAGTCAGTCACAGAATGAGCGGTGGAGAAGGTGGCTGTCTGGCCAATGCGTTCAGACAATTTTTTAGTCCGCAGCCCCAAGTTCTGATCGGTTCCAGCAACCATCGCCAGCATCTGTTGTACATGGTGCAGGAATACCTAGGGGCAAGATCAGACTTGGAGACCTTTCCAACCAAAAATCCACTGGGTTACTCTGTCTTGAGGATGGATCACTGGCCAGAACTTGCACAGTATGCAATTGAGCTACTGGCCTGTCCTGCATCCAGTGTTCTTTCAGAACGCACATTCAGTGCTGCTGGAGACTTTGTAATGGATCACAGAGTGCGCCTGTCCACCAACTAGGTTGATCAGCTCACCTTCATAAAAATGAATCAGTCTTGGATCACCAGCTACCAAGCACCTGATGCCGATTAATTTTTTTATGAATGGGAGATCCCTTCAAGACTGCCTATGCTGATGCTGAGTGACTATCCTGTTATGCTGAGTGACTATCCTATTCCTCCTTAATGTTCATGTTGATAGCTTGTAAGAACATTTTTGGTTCTGGGCACCACCACCAGTGGCTAAGGACCAATTTTTCTGCCCCTGTTTAACGGGGCATGTAATTACAATTTTTGCTGTAATATTTTGCAGCAGGGCTTTTTCCTGCACTCAACAAACCTATCTGTGAGGGGTTGCAGTGTTGTGGCTCCACCACCACTGTCTAAGGCCCAATTTTTCTGCCCCTGTTTAACAGGGGCGTGTAATTACAATTTTTGCTGTAATATTTTGCAGCAGGGCTCATTCCTGCGCTCAACAAGAGTATCTGTAAGGGGTTGCAGTGTTGTGGCACCACCACCACTGCCTAAGGCCCAATTTTTCTGCCCCTGTTTTACAGGGGCGTGTAATTACAATTTTTGATCAAATATTTAACAGCAGGGCTCGTTCCTGCTCTCAACAAGAGTATCTGTTAGGGGTTGCAGTGTTGTGGCACCACCACCACTGCCTAAGGGCCAGTTTTTATGCCCCTGTTGAACAGGGGCGTGTAATTACAATTTTTGATCTAATATTTTACAGCAGGGCCTGTTCCTATGAGTAAGTATTCTCAAAGGCTTTACAGTGTTGTGCCACCACCACTGCCTAAGGCCCCAATTTTTCTGCCCCTGTTTAACAGGGGCATGTAATTACAATTCTTGATATAATATTTCTGCATTTTTTTGCTAGAAAATTCTTTAGGACCCCCAAACAATGTTGCAATGTTCCACAACAAGTGCACAGCTGTTTATCAAACACAAATTTTCAGGAAAAATACACTTTAATGGATTTTAGTGTACACAAACACAACATAATACCCACTTTATGGACACAATATAAACAATTATGTTATGCTGAGTAAATAGATACCCAACATGTGACACTTTAAAACTGTGCACGCCCGTGGAATGGCGGCAAACTACGGTACAATCATTTATTCATAGGCAACACTTTAATAGACTTTACAGGCTACCAATTTTAAGTTACGCAGGAAGTCTGGTGCTAGAATCATTGCTCTCACTCTGACGTAAAGCATGGCAATACCTCACATGTGTGATACTATCACTGTTTACCTATGTGTTTGGGGCCTACATGTGTGTTCACATTTGCACATGAGCACGGGGGACAGGAACACATTACATTTATTATTATTATTATTATTACTTATTTTATTTATTTTTTATTGAACTTTATTGCTATCACAAGGGATGAACCACAACCATTGTAATTGTATGGGCCGTAACAGGTCCTCTTTATGGAGAGATCTGGGGTCTAATTTCTTTTTCATTTTAAAATTTTTTTAAATGGTAAGCTGTGATGGTATTGTAAATCATAAAAAAGATGAAGGGTAGACTACCAAAACAGAATAAAAACAGCAAAGATTCGATATAATGTGGCAACTATATGCAAAATAGATTTCATTAGACTGTTTTCACGTAAGTCAATTTACGATAAAAATAATTGGAGAAATTGACAAAACTGAAGGTAAAAATTGGAGCTGATAATTCCTAAGGTAAAAAATGGCAAAATAGCAATGTCTACCTTTCTAAATAGTGTTAGGATCACCAGGCACTTTGCACCTGCCGCTGTCTCTCTCCCTGCAGCTTCTATGCTTCTTGCAGCTGCCCCTTGGCCACACTCCCTTCCACAGCTGGAGCGTCTCTGTATTGGCAGTGATGCCTCTTCTCCTATAGGCTGGTGGTGGCACTTCCCTCAGGTGGCATCCACATTGCTAGGCCTAGCCTCTGCCTTATCTCCATTTGCCCCAGCCTTCTCTTTTTTCATTTGCTGGCAGAGCTGTGACAAATTATTTAAATGTCATAAGCCCAGGGCCTTTGTTACCGAACCCTGCCTGGAAAACGGATTATACCATTGATTGCCGTCTGCCCTGACCCTTGCCCGGATAACGGATTACACTCCTAATAGTCACCTGCTCACAAATTTGTTTGGATAATAAACTCTGTTATTGCTTGCTGCCTATCCTGACCCTTGCAAGCTTTGTGTCCAGCCAGTTTCTTGTCCTGGTCACTCCAGCATACTATTCCTACTTTGAAATACCTTGTATGTTCCTGGGGGGGGGGGGGGGGGGGCTTCTGAGGATCATCACAGTTCTGCAAATATAACACTGTATGTTAAGTCCTGGAGGCACCCAAATGTCACTAGCTGATATAGCTGAAACAATGCTGACGATTCACTATTTTCACTAAACAGGATGCAAACTGGAAAACTTTACATCATCACAATGCTGTGGAGATGGATCCTTCACAGGCCCGCCAGGTCCAAGCACTCTCAAGCACTCTAATGCCGCGTACAAATGGTCGGACTTGCCAACGAGATAACCTCCGTCGGCATTTCCCACTGAAAAATTTAGAACATGTTCTATATCTAAGTTCGCCGGAAAATCGGACAGAAAAAGTCCGATGGGGCATACACACGGTCGGAATATCCAATCAAAAGCTCCCATTGGACTTTTTCTGTTGGAAATTCTGACCGTGTGTACGCGGCATCAGTCTAGACTTCTCAAAAGCACCCAACCCTCTGCAAGCATTCTGCATCCTGAAGTCATCCGACAGGGTTTGTGAACTCTCTCTCTGGCGAGTATCTCAGTTCTGAAAATATAGCACCCTTCACTAAAGCAGTCTTAAACTCAAAATAATATTGCAGTTTACTGATCCTTAATTGTGGTGGCTGCATTAGTTGTTTTCTTAGGCTTTTTCCTTTATTTTCACCTCCTGTATTAGGGTCAGGGCAGGGACAAGGTGGGGGGCTGGGTGAGGCAGTTGTCGCTGGTACTTTATTTTCATGTGGATAGAGGGGGTGCTGCATTGCTGCTCTGCCTTTTTTTATGTACACTACAGAAGAGGAGTCAACTGTTGCTGCTGCTCTGTGCTCACATCGGGCTCATTACTGCCACCCCTGACCACTTGCTGCAAGTGCAGTCAGCGTGTGTGTGCTGCCTTTGTTCTGTACTGTGCTTGGCTCCAGCTCAAATCTGTGTCTCAGCTGTGACATGTGGAAACAAGAATATAGATTTTTTCATGGTACGTTAGGGGCAGAGGGGTGGCAGAAATAGCAATGCTGGACTCCCAGGGATAATCTCCCAGACTTAGAGGCGCCAAGACTCAGGAGAGTTCTGGCCAGGATAACAAAGAATGGGAGAGCCAAGGAGTGGAGATTAAGACCTCATCTGTGAAAGAGATCCTGCAGAACTCGTTGATCACAAGGTAAAATGGCTGACGCAGCACAGTCTATAGAAAAGTCTACAGGGAAGCGCTCTGATCCCCTATGTATAGGAAGAGTTACTAGTGTGATCACAAAATGATTTCAATTAATGATTCCAGGCTAGAGCATACTTCCCCAGCTGTATGTACAATGTGCATGCTGCATCACCTATACCAGTGCAGCTCCAGGAAGTCGTGAGACACTTCTGGCTAGTTGTGTTCTTGTGTCTGGAATCTGCAAGTTGGAAAAGTTCTCTCTAAATCAGATAGGATGCCCACCACAAAGGTCGAGACATGGTGGGGGCAGGAGGGACAGCTTCCCTGCACACAGTATTTTCATGTGGGGAGGGAAGTACTGAGGTACTGAGTGGTAAGCTGTAGACATGTGCATTCGTTTTCGTCCGAATGCTTTTTCATCCGAATTTCAGGTATTTTCGTTATCGTTTTAACAAATGATAACCAAAGTGCAGAATCCGAAAAATGAAAGATCCGACATAAACAAATGCTTTATTTTCATTTTCGTTGCTACAACAGTTCGATATAGATAGGAGATTTGACATGATGATGACAATAACAATCTGTGTCCATCAAACCTGTGGTCAAATGTGCCTAACCTTAACTCTATTAGTCCAAGATTATTCTACATAGAGAGAAAAGATTCGACATAGAGAGAAAAGATTTGACGTAGGGGAGAAAAGATTTGACGTAGGGGAGAAAAGAGAAATAAAAATAATGATGATGATGAATGTTATTGGCTGATTGTAACCAAAGAGGAGGAGCAGTAAAATAGCTTGAACTAAGTACACACGTACTTTGGCTTATGGTGTCTGTGGAAAGTTCTAAGAAGATTCGACGGAGCAGGTAAACTATACGGCGTCGTACAGTTTAGCTGTTCCATCGAATCTTCTTTGAACATTCGACAGACACCATAAGCCTTCAATGACAGATTCAACCTTAATTTGGATTTTCGGACTAATGCAATTTTTAACGAAAAACAAAATAAATAAAAACGAATTTCGGGAGTAACTAAATAAATTTATTTTTCGGATGAAAACAAAATTCCGAAACAAAATATTTCAGTGTGCACATGTCTAGTAAGCTGTACCTTCCTCAATTCACGTGTGCCCTGCCTTTTGATTTGCCTTTGGCTGGTCCAGTGCTATTTACAGTCAGTGCAAGGAGACCAACACAGGCAAAAGAACACACAGCAGAGAGGCCCAACGACCTCACTGCATATTTATGGGTACACATGAAACCTAAATGGTGGGTCTGGAGCTGTGCAGTGATGTTGAGACAAGTGTGCTGGTAGCTGGGAGTTAGATCCCAGCTACAAAAGACAATCAGGTGAGCACATCAAGTGGGGAGGACACAGTTTGGCATCTTCACCCTGGGCACTGAATGACCTTGTCCCAACACTGATTAGGATGGAGTAGCAACAAAGTCACCCTTGCACAGCACCACTGTCTGGAGTGGGTAGTGTTAGATGGACTAGTATATTTAGATGGACTTTATATAAGTGACTAACAAATTAAAGCCTAACTCTAGCTAACACTTTTTAACCACTTGCTGCCTGCCCACTGTCAAATGGCGGCTGGGTGGTGCGGCTCTCATTCTGGGTGGACGTCATATGATGGCTTCCCAGAACGATCGCTCTTGTGCGCCCTGGGTGTGGGCAGCGTGCCAATCACGGCTGCGCTGTGTTGCTAGGACATGGCATGACCTCGATTTGTGTAAAGAGACGCAGCTCTTTTACCATGTGATCAGCTGTGTCACATGTAAACACGGAGATGCCGGTAATCGGCGCTCCTCGCCTCACACTGACAGAGTGGGAGGAGAGCCAATCAGCGGCATCTCCTCACAGGGGACAGCTAGGGATGTAATCCGGGCACTGATCATCAGTGCCCTGATTACAATTAAGTAGATTGTTCACCACTGCCAGCAATCAGTGCCAACCAGTACCCACAACTGCCACCAATCTGTGCCCACAAGTGCCAGGAATCAGTGCCCACAAGTGCCAGCAATCAGTGGCCATTAGTGATGCCAGTCAGTGCTGGCTATCAGTGCTGCCCTCAATGCCCATCACTGCTGCCATCAATGCTCATCACTTCTGCCCATCAATGCCCATCAGTGCTGCTCACCTGTGCCACCTATCCGTTCCTCCTATCTGTGCCCACCAGTGCTGCCTATCTGTGCCCAGTGCGCACCAGTGCCACCCATCAGTGCTGCCTATCAGTGCTCATCAATGCCACATATCAGTGCCACCTATCAGTACCCATAAGTGCGGCATATTCGTGCCTCCTCATCAGTGCCACCTAATCAGTGCCCATAAGTGCCACCTCATCAGTGCCCATAAGTGCCACCTCATCAGTGTCCATCAGTGCAGCTTATCAGTGCCCATCAGTGCCGCCTTATTAACGCCCATCAGTGAAGGAGAAAAATTACTTATTTACAAAATTTACAGACATAAACTAAGAAAAACTTTTTTTTTTCAACATTTTTGGTCTTTTTTTTTGGAAAAAAATAAAAAACCCAGGAGTTATTAAATACCACCAAAAGAAATCTCTATCTGTGTGAAGAAAATGATAACAATTTTACATGGTTACAGTGTAGCATGACCGCGCAATTGTCATTTAAAGTGTGACAGCGCTGAAAGCTGAAAAATGGCCTGGGCGGGAAGGGGGTGAAAGTGCCCTGTATTGAGGTGGTTAAACAGAAACAGGTGTTTTTCCTTTTAGTATATAGGTTTTAAATAAATAAGGGTTGGCCATTGTAAGCACTCTTGTCAGTGTCAAATGGTTGCTCTCAAACCTATAACTTCCATTTTTGCTGCAAAGTTGGGTATTTTAAAGGAAGTTGAAAAATAACAGCAGGATCAACAGGTAAAAAAAAAAGTCAAAGGGGTTACTCAAAATAACAAAAGACTGCTTTGCCAATGTTAGTAACAGACTGTATTATATATGTCATTTTTTTATTTTGCCTGTAGTACCAGTTTAATTCCTACGGCATCCAAATACTTATTGGCAAACTAGCCTTAAAGGGGTTGCAAACCCTTATGTTTTTTCACCTTAATGCATCCTATGCATTAAGGTGAAAAAACACCTGTCAGTCACCGGCCCCCCAGCCCCCCCCCCCTCGCGGGGGGGATAGTCCAGCATTCGTGTCTATGGATGCAAATGCTGGACTCAGGAGCATGCCTGTAAGGTAACCCCTGTCAGTCACCGGCCCCCCAGCCCCCCCTCGAGGGGGGGCGAGTCCTGCATTCATGTCTATGGATGCAAATGCTGGACTCGGGAGCGTGCCTGTAAGGTAACCCCGCGGGAGAGCGATTCTCCTAGGGGGTTATCTGATAAGAGGAGGAGCCGCGAGAGCCGCTGAGGGACCCCAAAAGTCAGTCTTCGGGGCCATTCTGTGCAATAAGAACTGCACAGTTGAGGTAAGTATGACATGTTTTTTATTAAAAAAAAAATAAACAAACCTTTACAATCATTTTAAGGGAAAGACAGATACTATAGGTGAAACTGCACAGATGTCTCATTATTTATGTAGAAAAGGACACGAACTGGTAAACCTTATAATTAGACCTTTCAGATCTGATTTCAACTAATGAGTGCAGAGAGACCTTGCTAGATAAAGCCAGCTGGATAATCTAATTTTACATAAAAATGTTGTGTACAAGTACTGTAAATTAACATTTTTGTTGTTTTTTTCCAGAAGTAGTGTATGTTCAGAGCCAGATTCACTGTGTTGTTTTCTTTTTCTCTTAGTATTTTATTAGTGTACTTTAAGAAGGAAGAACCGTATTCTGAAAGCAGCAGCTAACACTCAGTCAGTTTTTCGCATAAATCAACGTATTACAAAAAAAGAAAATAAATGAACAGAAAACAGTGAGATGTTGGTTTCAGTGCACCAAAAACTTTTCTTTATTTCAGAATGAGTTTGAACATCAGTGTGTATATATATATATATATATATATATATATATATATATATATATATATGATATAGATATAGATATATCTATATCTAGATAAATATATCTATATATCTATATAGATATATTTATCTAGATATAGATATAAATATATCTCTATCTTTTCATGTGACAACACTGAAGAAATGACACTTTTCTACAATGTAAAGTAGTTAGTGTACAGCTTGTATAACAGTGTAAATTTGCTGTCCCGTCAAAATAACACATAGCCATTAATGTCTAAACCGCTGTCAACAAAAGTGAGTAAACATAACAGATAACATCTTGCACTATCATGTACTACTTTCCCCTGCTCCACTGAAATCAACATTATCATTATCACAGTTTTGTTCTTGTCCAATTTGTGGTTCAATCAACCACTGATCATTCTTTTCCTTGATAACCTCAGGTACCATATTGGAATCTATCACATGTTTCTCAGAGAGAGTTTTCCATGCAAACACCAGGATGCAGTAATTTACTATGGAGTCTTCAATTTTTGTATCCATTTTCTTCCTTTGCAACATTTCCATTTAGGTAGCAGCTTCCCAGGCAGCTAGTAGAGCCTGTTTATTTATCACAAGCACTCTAGTGTCAATATATAGTGAGGGAAAAAAGTATTTGATCCCCTGCTGATTTTGTACATTTTTGTACATTTGCCCACTGACAAAGAAATGATCAGTCTATAATTTTAATGGTGGGTTTATTTTAACAGTGAGAGACAGAATAACACAGAAATATCCAGAAAAACGCATTTCAAAAAAGTTATAAATTGATTTGCATTTTAATGACTGAAATAAGTATTTGATCCCCTATCAATCGGCAAAATTTCTGGCTCTGAGGTGTCTTCTATACAGGTAACAAGCTGAGATTAGGAGCACTCTCTTAATGGGAGTGTTCCTAAACTCAGCTTGTTACTTGTACAAAAGACACCTGTCCACAGAAGCAATCAATCAATCAGATTCCAATCTCCCCACCATGGCCAAGACCAAAGAGCTGTCCAAGGATGTCAGGGACAAGATTGTAGACCTACACAAGGCTGAAATGGGCTACAAGACCATCACCAAGCAGCTTGGTGATAGGGTGACAACAGTTGGTGCGAGTATTTGCAAATGGAAGAAATACAAAATTACTATCAATCACCCTTGCTCTGAGGCTGCATGCAAGATCTCACATCGTGGAGTTTCAACAATCATGAGAATGGTGAGGAATCTCAGCATCTACTGAGGAAGGCCTGTGATTGGCCAATACACGTCTAGAAGGGAGGACCTGATAGTCACGTTCAGCTAGGCACTGTGTATGTGGATACGGCGGTGCTACTCTGGAGGTTTTTATGCGATTTTAAAAGTTTTTATCTTGTAAGTGCAACTTGTCTGTTTGGGGGCTTTGAATAAATTTGTATACGAATAACACTACGGTCTCTATATTTATTATTTACATGTCCTGAACTCATGGAATCTTGAGCCAAGCTGGGAGATGATCCGTTTCTTTGGATATTAATGAGCTGAGTTACCATTAAGAAAAGAGCCATCTGGATTACCCACCATTGATTGGGAAGAGGAAGTGAGAGCAAAGAGCTCGTGGGAAGATCCGTATATGAGTTTTGACTCATCTGGGAGGTAAGCGCATTTTTACTGATGGTGGTATGCACTCCTTTTGAGGACGAACAATCACTGTGGTGGAATTGTCTGGATACACTGATCACAAGAAGAGTTTTTCATGTTTTTTTCTTCATTTTTTCATTTTATGGACTATTCATTTATATGTAGGATTTATTTATTTTAGAGATTTGCCCTTTATATTTATAATTTACACATAGCACTACATTTATTTATTTACTATCCATTTTGAAATTAGTGTGGTGTACCACTTGGGATGTTTAGCAGCTGTGCACGTTTATTATTAGGTTATCTTATTTAAACATCACAATATTTTTTACTTGTGGCGCTGATTGTTTCATCTTATAATGGTGAGGAATCAACCCAGAACTACACAGAAGAATCTTGTCAATGATCTCAAGGAAGCTGGGACCATATTCACCAAGAAAAAAATTGGTAACACTACGCTGTGAAGGACTGAAATCCTGAAGCACCCTGCAAGATCCCCCTGCTCAGGAAAGCACATGTATAGGCCCATCTGAAGTTTGCTAATGAACAACCGAATGATTCAGAGGAGAACTGAGTGAAAGTGTTGTGGTCAAATGAGACCAAAATCAAGCTCTTTGACATCAACTCAACTCACCGTGTTTGGAGGAGGAGGAATGCTGCCTATGACCCCAAAAACACCATCCCCATCGTTAAACATGGAGGTGGAAAATTATGCTTTGGGGGTGTTTTGCTTCTAAGGGGACAGGACAACTTCACCGAATCAAAGAGACGATGGATGGGGCAATGTGCCATCAAATCTTGGGTGAGAACCTCCTTCCCTCAGCCAGGGCATTGAAAATAGGTCGTGGATGGGTATTGCAGCATGACAATGACCCAAAACACACAGCCGAGGCAACAAAGGAGTGGCTTAAGAAGAAGCACATTAAGGTCCTGGAGTGGCCTAGCAAGTCTCCAGACTTTAATACCATAGAAAATATGTGGAGAGTGCTGAAGGTTCGAGTTACCAAATGTCAGCCTCAAAACCTTAATAACTTGGAGAGGATCTGCAAAGAGGAGTGTGACAAAATCCCTCCCGAGATGTGTGCAAACCTGGTGTCTAACTACAAGAAACATCTGACCTCTGTGATTGCTAGGGATGAGCTTCGAGTTCGAGTCGAACCCATGTTCGACTGTTCATCGAATTGCGAACGATATGGGCCGTTCGCGCCAAATTAGAGAAGCGCGTTATGGACCATAATTCACTGCGGCATCACAGTGTATTGCTGGCTAATGATAGGCCAAGCATGTATTATGACCCGCATGCTTGGCCAATCACAGCGCCGTCTGTACAGAGAGCCATCCCTGTCCATGCCAGCAGGCATGGACAGGGACGTTACCTATCTTTCACCGCGCACTGGGTGACTCTTCTGGCAGCTGGGAAGGATGCAGGACAGGATGCAGTAGTGTTGGAGGTTGTTCTGCCACCATGCCTCCAAAATTCTACTAGTGATGATTCTGCCACACCTCTCCCCTCCACCCCCTCCTCTTCTTCTTCCTCCATGGCCTCTTCCTGTGCTGATTTGTCCTCGGAACCAGCGGTGCTCCGTAGGCGTTCAAGGGGCTACCCAAGCACGCAGGCAAAAAGATGCCATGCGGTGCTTGAGCTGGTGTACTTCGGGGACAGGAGCCACACTGGGGCAGAGATTCTGTCAGCTCTGCAGGGGCAGGTTCAGAGTTGGTTGACGCCATGCCAGCTTAAGCCAGGTATGGTGGTTTGCGACAATGGCACCAACCTCCTCTCCGCCCTCTGACAGGGACAACTGACCCATGTGCCCTGTTTGGCTCACGTCCTTAACTTGGTGGTGCAGCGGTTCTTGGGCTGGTACCCGGGCTTACAGGATGTCCTGAGGCAGGCCAGGAAGGTCTTGTGCATTTCCGCCGGTCATATAATGCCAGTGCTCGGCTGGCTGACCTCCAAAAGGAATTTAACCTGGCCAAGAACCACCTAATCTGTGACATGCTCACCAGGTGGAACTCAACGTTGGCCAAACCGCAGCGGCTGCACACGCAGCAGAGGGCCATCAATGAGTACCTATGAGACTATGGCACCAGGACAGGATCAGGGGACCTTAGTTTTTTTTCCCCACGCCAGTGGGCTATGATCAGGGATGCATGCACTGTCTTGTCACCATTTGAGGAGGCCATGAGGATCATGAGCAGTGACAGTGCATGCAACAGTGACATTGTCCCTCTTGTCCACCTGTTGGAGCACACGAATAATGGACAGGGCACTTGAGGCAGAACAGAGGGAGGAAGAGGAGGACTTCCTAACCTCTCAAGGCCCCCTTTATCCAGACAGTGTTCCTGTGTGCCCGCCAATCAAACAGGAAGAGGAGGAGGAGGAGGATTGTGTCAGCATGGAGGTGGAGCCTGGCACTCAGCATTAGCAGCAGTCTTCAAGGGATCATTTACAGTCCGAAGAAACCCATGGACTTGTACGTGGCTGGGGATCATGTTGTCCTTAGTGACCAAGAGACTCTGGACCGAATGCCTCAGCAAACCTACGTTGCATGACCTCCCTGATCCTGCAAAGCCTGCAGAAGGATCCTCGTATTCGTGGTATCAAGGGGAGGGATGATTACTGGCTGGCAACCCTCCTTGATCCACGTTACAAGGGTAAGGTTGCGGACCTTATCTTGCCGTCGCAGAGGGAGCAGAGGATGAAACATCTTCGGGAGGCCTTGCAGAAAGGTTTGTGCAACGTGTTTTCAG
The DNA here is from genome assembly GCF_042186555.1 of Aquarana catesbeiana. Taxonomy (NCBI): domain Eukaryota; kingdom Metazoa; phylum Chordata; class Amphibia; order Anura; family Ranidae; genus Aquarana; species Aquarana catesbeiana. The sequence continues at coordinate 368,232,131 of NC_133325.1, forward strand.
AGCCTGGGAGGTTACAATTTCCTGGTCCTCCTGGACAACGTGTTGCTGAGGCTTCAGTCATTCAGAGAAGGAGCAGTGGAGAAGGTGGCCGTCAGACAATTTTTTAGTCCACAGCCCCAAGGCCTGATCAGATCCAGCAACCATCGCCAGCGTCTGATTCACATGGTGCAGGATTACCTAGGGGCAAGATCAGACTTGGACACCTTTCGAACCAAAAATCCTCTGGGTTACTGGGTCTTGAGGATGGATCACTGGCCAGAGCTTGCACAGTATGCAATTGAGCTACTGACCTGTCCGGCATCCAGCGTTTTTTTGGAATGCGCTTTCAGTGCTGCTGGAGGCTTTGTAACCGATCACAGGGTGCGCCTGTCCACCGAATCGGTCGATTGGCTGACCTTCATAAAAATGAATCAGCCTTGGATCACCAGCTACCAAGCATCTGATGCTGATGTAACCAATTGATTTTTTTTTTTAACGTGAGATCCCTTCAAGATTGTTTATGCTGATGCTGAGTGACTATCCTGTTATGCTGGGTGACAATCCTCTTCCTCCTCAATTTTCATGCTGATAACTTGTAAGAACATTTTTGGTTCTGGGCACCGCCACCAGTGGCCAAGACCAATTTTTCAGCCCCTGTTTAACAGGGGCGTGTAATTACAATTTTTAATGCAATACTTTGCAGCGGGGCTCATTTCTGTGCTCCAACTAGAGTATCTGTGAGGGGTTGCAGTGTTGTGGCACCAGCACCAGTGCCCAAGGCCCAATTTTTCAGCCCCTGTTTAACAGGGGTGTGTAATTACAATTTTTGATGCAATACTTTGCAGCAGGGCTCATTCCTGCGCTGAAACTAGTATATCTGTGAGGGGTTGCAGTGTTGTGGCACCAGCACCAGTGCCCAAGGCCCAAATTTTCAGCCCCTATTTAACAGGGGCGTATAATTACAATTTTTGATGCAATACTTTGCAGCAGGGCTCATTCCTGCGCTCCAACTATAGCATCTGTGAGGGGTTGCAGTGTTGTGGCACCAGTGCCTAAGGCCCAATTTTTTTGCCCCTGTTTAACAGGGACATGTAATTACAATTCTTGATCTAATATTTCACAGCAGGGCCCATTCCTGCGCCCACCAAGAGTAACTGTGAGGGCTTACAGTGTTGTGGCAACACCACCACCACCCCCAAAGGCCCAATTTTTCTGCCCCTGTTCAACAGGTGCATGTAATTACAATTCTTGATATAATATTTCACAGCAGGACATCAAGAGTAACTGTGAGGACTTACAGTGTTGTGGCACCAGCACCACCACCACCACCACCAAAGGCCCAATTTTTCTACCACTGTTCAACAATGACATGTAATTACAATTCTTGATCTAATATTTCACAGCAGGGCCCATTCCTGCACCCACCAAGAGTAACTGTGAGGGCTTACAGTGTTGTGGCAACACCAACACCTAAGGCCCCAATTTCTGCAGAGTATATAGGGCAGGCCCCTACTTTCAAACATCCAACTTACAAATGACTCCTACTTGCAAACGGAAGGAGACAACAGGAAGTAAGATGAAATCTACCCCTAGGAAATTCTCCTCTGTAAGAGTTAATATGGGAAAAACGTGTCTCCTCTTCACTGATGATTTATCACCAATCCTTGTTTCACTAAAAACCCCAAATTTAAAAAAAACATTTGTCATTGGGACAGAAAGTGAGGTGAAATCTTCTGAAGAGGTGCAAAGATAGCAAAAGAAATGTTACAGGGGTGATAATCCTTCCCTATGTTTTCCAAAAAGCTTAAAAATTGATTTTTTGAAGCTACACTTTAAAAATGTACCAGTTCAAAATTACAAACAAATTCTACTTAACAACAAACCTACAGTCCCTCTCTTGTTTGCACCGCCTGTATACTGCTTGTCACAGACCTAGCCAGAACAGAGGCTGTTGGAGAGGACTGTATGCAAGCCTGTTGCCCACCGATTATGGGCCCTAGCATTTGAGGTGAATGAGAAATCCAGTCTGAACTGTATTAATCGGACTCAGTCATGTATATATTGTATGGGGACTCCTTACTGTAGATTTGTGTCCCTGAAGAGGGAGGGGGGATTCCTCCAGCAGCCCCCTGCTGATAAGACTGATTCATTTTGTTGGGACACATCCTGTGAGGAGATGCTGGTGTTATCAACATGTGTTTATGTTAATTGAGAGAGCTGATCACATTAGCCACCAGCACTGGCTAATAGACGAATGGTCTAGGCTGAGGAGGGGGGAGATTGTTGTTTGTATTGTTAATTGTAATTAGCTCCAGCTATTGTGTTTATATTAATGCGTGAAGCTCGGTGCCCACAAGACTGTCATCTGGTCTGGGTACATTTTGTAGTAAATTAGCTCATGTTAATTAGGTTAGCTTTGAGTCATCCCTGCTGTATAAAGGTCTGTGAGATCTCAAAAATAAAAGTTAGTTCTGATGTACTCCAAGACTGGTGTTGTCTAGTTCTTGGGGTTCCTATAGCCAGATCCATTGGACTCGTGTTCCAGAACTTAGGAAGCGGTATATGACGGAAGCACTCAAGCGGAGTGTGGGGCGTTCCGTGACACTGCTGTTCAGAGTATATAGGGCCTGGGGGCCCCACGCCTTTCCTTTTTTTAATTTGGGTGTGGGTTCCCCTTAATATCCATACAAGATCCAAAGGGCCTGGTAATGGACTGGGGGGTGGGGGGTACCCATGCCATTTGTCTCACTGATTTTCATCCATATTGCCGGGACCCGACATTACATTGAAGCCGCAAGCAGTTTTAAATTACTTTTATTCCTTTAAAAATGTCATTTTGTGCAGGGACTGTTCTACGCACGGGAAACACGCTCCACTTTACAGGCATACTATAGACACCCCCCAGGTATGATATTTAAAGGATTATTTCACTTTTTTTTCACTTTAAGCATCATTAAAATCACTGCTCCCGAAAAAATGGCCGTTTTTAAAACTTTTTTTTGCATTGATACATGTCCCCTGGGGCAGGACCCAGGTCCCCAAACCCTTTTTAGGACAATACCATGCATATTAGTCTTTAAAATTAGCACTTTTGATTTTGAACGTTCAAGTCCCATAGACTTTAATGGGGTTCTAAAGTTTGCGCGAACTCTCAGTCCGTTCGCAGGTTCTGGTGCGAACCGAACCAGGGGGTGTTCGGTTCATCCCTAGTGATTGCCAACAAGGGTTTTGCTACCAAGTACTAAGTCATGTTTTGCGAAGGGGTCAAATACTTATTTCACTCATTGAAATGCAAATCAATTTATAACTTTTTTGAATTTTTTTCTGGATTTTTTTGTTCTTATTCTGTCTCTCACTGTTAAAATAAATCTACCATTAAAATTATAGGCTGCTCATTTCTTTGTCAGTGTTCAAACGTACACAATCAGCAGGGGATTAAATGACAATAGTTACATTTTTTTTCTGTACCTTTTTTCTCAACCCCTAACATATCTCATTTTACCATGTTTCTCTGGACTATTTCAAGAACCTCCAGTGTTCCACCACCCATTAATTGGTTGTCCTCTCTGGAATATCCTCAGGTAATTCATCAAAAGTGAGATAGAGAGCCATCCATGTCTTCCAAACACTAAGAAAAAAATGGCTGCTTAGTAGTTGTACTGTATGGTTATGAACCCAGATAACTTCAGGGTATCTTTTTTGTTGCATCTCCCTTAGAGTCTGTATTAATCCTAACGATGTTCATATTAATCTTTTTTTATGTCATTCCCTTGGGGGTAACAAGGCGTAGTATGGCTCTTCTGAAAGCCATACAGATGGCACAGATCCTCAGTGAACCATGATTCAAAATTCAAGCTCTAATTTGATAGAAGTCTTTTTGGACATCCATAGAGATGGATTGCATCCATATATAAAAGCATGGGTCGATTTACTAAAACTTTACAGTGCAAAATCTGGTGCAGCATAGAAACCAGTCAGCTTCCAGGGTTTTTTTGTCAAAGCTTAGTTGAACAAGCTGAAGTTAGAAGCTGATGGGCTACCATACATAGTTTCACTAGATTTGGCATTCTCCAATTTTATTAAGTCAACGCCATTTTTTCTTATGCCGCGTACACACGGTTGGATTTTTCGACGGGAAATGTTCGATGTGAGCTTGTTGTCAGAAAGTCTGACCGTGTGTATGATCCATCGAACATTTGCTGTCGGAATTTCCGCACACAAATGTTTGAGAGCAGGTTCACCAATTTTCTGACAACAAAACTTTGTTGTTGGAAAGTCCAATCGTGTGTACACAAGTCCACGCACAAAAGTCCACACATGCTCAGAATCAAGAGGACGGAAGCTCTCAGTCTTGTAAAACTAGCATTCGTAATGGAGATAGCACATTCGTCACGCAGCAAATTTTGAAATCTTTCAATGCAGTGCATTCTCTTCTTTATAATGCTAGAATCCAGAAAAATCTTTTTTTTCAATTTTTTATAGTGATCTCCTATTTGTTTTATTTTTATTTCTCCAGATCTCCAGAATAATCTTTTTTTTTTAAATAGTGATCTCCATAATATTTTTTGTCATTTTGTGTGCCAAGTTACCACAACACCATTATTATCTCGTATTTTTTTACCTCAAAGAGATTGGTTGGTGTTAGTGTCCCTTATTAATTTGACATTCTATATTTGAAATGTGCCTGCCTACTCACAAACAAACTGTCCTTTTTGAAGTAAAACACATAGCCACCTATTGGTCAAAACAAAAATTTTAAATTTATTAAGGGTCATAAAAAAATAAAGAGGAAGCCAACGCTGTAGAAACAGTTGGAATTGGTGAAGCCTTTGTACCCCAGGGCAGACATCAATTATTTGACAGGCAAAATTGGTAACCTGAGGAGTCCATTTAATAGGGAGCACAATACAGTCCAGGACTCCGATAGATCAAGAGCAGCAGCAGATGACATATATGTCCCAAGGCTGTGGTCTTACAACAGCCTGCGTCTTTTGCCAGACCACACCAAACCCAGACCATCACTCTCAACACTTCCTTCCATGCTTCTCAATGCTGCTGTGGTGGGTTGGGTAGCTGTGTTGTTAGTGGTGTTGCTGGAGGTGTTGGAGGAGTAATAAGGTCCAACTCACACAGGTGGCTTTTAGTTGTGAGTTTGCCTCTTGTCCCCTTGTTTAGGGCCTGCTGAAGTATTATCTCCTCACAGATGAGGCGTTGGCCCTCCTCCATTCGTTCCAGTTTACTGGCTGTCAGACAGCCATACGACTCGGGGGCCACCAGGGGTTGTTGTGAGGACCGCAGTAGCCTGCCGAATCAAAGCAGTCGCTGACTCCTCCAGGTTCCTCGCCTTCCTGGTCCTTTTTGTTGGAAGGTGGAGGGGAGGAACCTGGGATTCAGTCAGACTGCTTTCCACATCCACCTCCTGGCTGAGACTTTCCACGGACTTTCCTGTGTATGAAAATGGTACATAGTTTTAGTTTTTTGGTCATCAATCACACACAATTTTGAGCTCATCACTGTTGCAAATTGAATGTTACCAAATAGAAAAGACTATCATTCTTACCCCAGCATTTTTCATTCTTGTCCCAATCATTTTTGGCTAATATTGTCTATTGATATGTAAACCACTTTGTTAAATCAGAAATTAGTATTCAATAATAGCATCTAGTTAACATTATTTAATTTTTGACAAGAAATATGTTGAACAATGCTATACCTGGCTCAACCTGGGCTCCTCCACATCTTCCTGGGTGGAAGGCCCAGGTTGGACGTCAGGAGCTTCATCTGATGTGGAAGGAAGTGTGAAAAGAACTGTGGAAGGAAGTGTGGAAGGAAGTGTAGATAGTGATGGCCTGGGTTCACTCTGGTCTGACAAAAAAACGCAGTCTGTCGTAGTACCACAGCCTGGGGACATATACATCATTTGCTGCTGCTCCCGATCTCAGGGAATCCTGGACCTTCTTGCGCTCCCTATTATATGTGCTCCTCAGGCCACCAATTTTGGCCTTCAAATAGTTGATGTCTGCCGTGGGAGTCACCGGCTTCACCAATTCCAACAGTTTCTCCAGCACTGCCTTCCTCTTTAGCTTGTTGTAGTAGTCACTGTTTTTGACTTGCCAGAGACATGGCAGCTCCCTGTACCTGTCTATGAAATTTGACAAGAAGTCAGGGTCTGTAAATATATCCATTTTCTCTGCAAGACACAACACAAGACAAACCCTAATGTCAGGCTAAACTCGCCTAATCTTGTCCCAATATAGGCCTCAATCTATAAGCAGTATAGGCCACTAACCACTGATGCCCCAAGTTAAAATTGTACCTTCGTTTGCACAATCGACGCTTACAATACTCCCGTCCTCCGCTCACAGATCGTACGTATAACGCACACGTGTTATGCTTTATACACTGCACATGCGTGAAACTCCACCCCTGACCTTCTTTCTAGTGTATTCCCCGCCCCTTTTCTTTTGGCGCAGTGGGAGAGCAAGTGGCGGAGAGACAGCAGGTGCATGCAGAAAGCAGCCATGAGGAAAGCCTGGAGCAAGGCAGTTCCACATCCAGGAACATATATAAGGCCTCAAAAATGTCCTTTGTAGAGATGGTGGAAATGGTGGACATCTTGAAGAGGGCCGACTATGATACATAACCCAAATGTGAGAAAGGCCAAGATCGTGTCTAAAGTTGTGAGAAGTCTGCACAGGAATTTTGGGGTATGACGATCCAAGGAGCAATTGAGGAAACGCTGGTCAGACCTGAAATTGAGGGAGCACGATCAGTACAGAAGGATCAGGAAACTGCTTCTAAAAAGTACGTTTTTGTTGTGTGTTCCTATTATTATTATTATTATTATTACTTTAGTGCTGCTCCATGTGCTTTTCTTTATTGTTGTACAGTTGAAAATGCCAAGTTTGAGGTACGTGGGCACAGTAATCGTTCGTATTAAACATTGTTCGTTCGACCACTAATATGATGTTTCATGGCAGATGCAGGCTAACTACATTTGTTCATGCCTATTTTTATGAAAATAAGTTTAGTACATTGTTGTCTAGATGTGTTTGTAACTAGAATGAAATGCAAACTTGATTCAGTGTAAGGAGAGGACACTCAGCAGCTGTTTACACATCTGGACGGAGGAGCACTAGTGTGGGACACCAGAACAAACTTTTTAGGGTGTCCCACGCATGTGCTTCAGTGGATACTAGGGGCCTTTCCATGTGTGAAACTTTAACAAAACAGGTAAGTATTCCAGCTTTGGAAAGAATAAAAATCATGTCTTCAGCTTGGAACTCTGCCAAAACAGACAGTTTGACAACACTTCCAAGCAATGTTTCATATTACTATTTCTTGCCCCAAATATGTGTGTGCTAAGTATACCTTTTTTGTGTTCACACAGGGGAGAAAAGAATCGGGACATCTGAGGACACCTCCTGAAGAAGGGGAACTCCCCACACACCATGAAGATTTGGCTCCCTAGGTTAAGGAAGTGGGCAAAATAGTGAATAACAACAGGCCAGTGTCTGAGACCACAGCTTCAGGTAATAGATGTATGCCTGCATATTTATAATACATGGTGTGTATTTTTTTTTAACTGGGAAAAAAAATGCAGCGCTAAGAAGTATTAGGAAGTTAGGGTGTAGTGAAACAATTAAGTAAGAGATGCTGTACTGAACAGTAAAGCATATGTGCAAAAACCATAAGTGAAATGAAATGAACAAACACAGTATAAAGTGTCCACATATGGTAAATGGATGATTCCAAACTCAAATTAATAAGAGGAACTGGTATGGACCAAAAAATGATGTGAAACTAGAAAATAAAGTCAATGGTGCATGGTGTGGATCTGTGACTGAGTCAACAACGGGGTACAGAACTTCCGTAGCTGTAAACCAACATCTTGATATAGGGTATCAGAATAAAAACATCAGGAAGTAAGATAAGATGGGTACTCTTACCAGATGACGTGGACTCCACTGTCATATGACATGGAGTCAATGGTGCATGGAGCCAAACCTAGGCTAGAAAACGATATCCAGAACGGTGGAACCTCTGTCTCACTTCTCGACTTCTCTGGTGGGGTGAAGAAACATCAGGAAGGGCCGCCAACTGGATATCAGCCAATAGACCTCAAGGATGTGTTCCAAGGTAAAGCCGGGGACAGATTTGATCCAGACCCCGTGATGGAAGTAGGGCTACTGGAAGGCAGTTTCTTGCATCGGGGTAATATGCAAATAAAAAATAAAAAGCTTCTGCATAGTGCAGGTAAACCAGGGATTTTTATTTCTAAAAATACCATACAAAAAATGGATAAAAGTGATCACAATTGAAATAAAATCTAAGCAGTGTAAGGAAGGGGAGATCGCCTTACACATCTGGAAGCTTTTTATTTTTTATTTGCATATTACCCCGATGCAAAAACTGCCTTCTAGTAGCCCTACTTCCATCACGGGGTCTGGATCAAATCTGTCCCCGGCTTCACCTTGGAACACATCCTTGAGGTCTATTGGTTGATATCCAGTTGGCGGCCCTTCCTGATGTTTCTTCACCCCACCAGAGAAGTCGAGAAGTGAGACAGAGGTTCCACCGTTCTGGATATCGTTTTCTAGCCTAGGTTTGGCTCCATGCACCATTGACTCCATGTCATATGACAGTGGAGTCCACGTCATCTGGTAAGAGTACCCATCTTATCTTACTTCCTGATGTTTTCATTCTGATGCCCCATATCGAGATGTTGGTTTACAGCTACAGAAGTTCTGTACCCCGTTGTTGACTCAGTCACAGATCCACACCGTGCACCATTGACTTTATTTTCCAGTTTCACATCATTTTTTGGTCCATACCAGTTCCTCTTATTAATTTGAGTTTGGAATCATCCATTTACCATATGTGGACACTTTATACTGTGTTTGTTCATTTCATTTCACTTATGGTTTTTGCACATATGCTTTACTGTTCAGTACAGCATCTCTTACTTAATTGTTTCACTACACCCTAACTTCCTAATACTTCTTAGCGCTGCATTTTTTTCCCAGTTACCAGTTATTGTTTGTCACAATGTATGCAGCTGCTGGCTCACATATATTTTATTTTTGCTATTAGAGCGCAGTGTTTTCATATTCTCTTGTACTGTATTTTTTTTTAAGTGATGTGGATGTTGTGGAAGAAGAAACTCACTTCAACAGTGCAAGTGCTCAGATCCTGATCAGCAAAATAATAGTGTGCAATCGTGCATTAGAGAGGGTCAAGGAAAGCATCAATGATGTTGAAAAAAGACTCACCAACATCATTGATGTTTTAGCCAAAATCCAACCAAAAAAAAAAATCAATGTTGTTATTTTTTAATTTTTCTCCCATCATGGGATATCAATGTACGTGTTTTGTGGGTGCAACCCCTTCCTCTCATCTACTTTAGTTGTGAGGAAGGGGTTGCACCCACAAAACACGTACATTGATATCCCATGATTGCAGATAGCACATGTTGACACACTGTGTATCTTTTCCCTATCTATTTAGGGAAAAGACACACATTTTATTAGGCATGGGATCATGATGGAAATCTACATTTTTGAGTCCCAATTTGTGTGCATCTTCAAAATTTGGCTTTTACAGGGGTGAGATCACCCCATCTGATGAAGGCAAAATCAACACAGTTTTGACATACATTCACTTTATCAAAGTTGAACTTTGTAAGTTCCTGAGTTGTGGATGTTATGGTTTTAAACATGCCTCTTTAACCACAAAAAAGGCTATATACTGTCACACATATATGTTATACACCAAAGATGCTGTTTTGTTAAAAAAAAAAAAACTCTTTTATAATGCACATGTGAATGTGCTTGGAGTAAAATGTTTTATACTCAACAATGTGTGGCTTCTTCTTTCAATGCTCAATACCAGTTTTTGGAGTAAGTTGGTGTAGTTACAGTGGCAATGGGGGTATTTACCAAAGGCAAATCCACTTTGCACTCCAAGTGCACTTTCAGTGCAGTTTCAGTGCACTTTCAAGTGCACTTGCAGTGCACTTGGAGTGCAAAGTGGATTTGCCTTTAGTAAATAAGCAATTAATTCATGGCTTTGAAAAGGATGATTATTTTTATCATTAAAGTGGAGTTCCACCCACTTTTACAACTCTTCAGCATCCCTCACTAAACTGTGCACTGTAAACAAATTGGATATTTTTAAATTGTTTTTCTCAGCACTTACTGTATATCTGCTGTATTCATTTTTCACTTCCTCCTCCCTTCCTCCTTCCTCCTCCCTGGCCGTGCCCATCGCATCATTTCCTTTTTGCAATGCCTTCTGGGAAGGGGAAGCACTGCACATTGCTATGGAAACTGACCTGAAACCTACTACACTGCTTTTGCTGCACTGAGCATGTGCGAGATGTGCAAGGATGAGATCCAGGAAGAAATACAGTCTGGCTTCAGATGCCCAGACTTAAGATGGCCACGGCCTGCTGTAAGTTTATAAAATAACAAACTACTGCTATAAACTAACAAAACAGACCTTAGTTTACAGACTAACTTTACTAGAATACATTAAGCTTGTGTATTATAGGGGTATTTTTATTTAAAAAGTATAATTTCGGCCGGAGCACCACTTTAATGCATTACATACATTAACCACCTCAATACTGGGCATTTTCGCCCCCTTCCTGCCCAAGCCATTTTTCAGCTTTCAGCACTGTCGCACTTTGAATGACAACTGCGCGGTCATACAACACTGTACCCAAATGATATTGTTATTGTTTTTTCCCCACAAATAGAGCTTTCTTTTAGTGGTATTTGATCACCTCTGCATTTTTTATTTTTTGCGCTATAAACAAAAGAAGAGTGACAAGTTTAAAAAAAACACAATAATTTTGACCTTTTGCGATAATAAATATCCAATTTTTTTTTCTTTAAAACAAATTTTTTCTCAATTTAGGCCGATATGTATTCTTGTACATATTTTTGGTAAAAAAAAATTCGCAATAAGCATATATAGATTGGTTTGCGCAAAAGTTATAGCGTCTACAAAATAGGGGATAGTTTTATAACATTTTTTTTTTTTTTTTATTTTTTTACTGGTAATGGCGGCGATCTGCGATTTTTATCGTGACTGCGATATTGCCGCGGACACATCGGACACTTTTGACACATATTTGGGACCATTCACATTTATACAGCGATCCGTGCTATAAAAATGCATTGATTACTGTATAAATGTGACAGGCAGTGAAGGGGTTAACACTAGGTGGTGATCGAGGGGTTAACTGTGTTGCTAGGGAGTGATTCTAACTGTAGGGGGCGGGGACTCACTAGGGGAGGAGACCGATCGGTGTTCCGCTGTACTGGGAACACATCATCGGTCTCCTCTCCTCTGACAGGACCGTGGATCTGTGTGTTTACACACACAGATCCATGGTCCTGCTGTGTTACCGGTAATCGCGGGTGCCCGGCGGACATCGCGGCCGCCGGGCACGCGCACCGGGTGCCTAGTGACACGGCGGGCGCGCGCGATCGCCGGCGGCGGCGCGCGCGCGCCCCCTGGTGGCCTAGGAAAGCGAGGACGTCATATGACGTCCGCCCGCAACGAGAGCTGCGCCGCCTGGCCGTCAATTGACGGCCGGCGGTCGGGAAGCAGTTAACAACAAAAACATTGTGTGTGTAGCAGACCCACAGCACAACATAATAGTTATCTAAAGAAAAGACTGTCACCTCATGTATCAAATAAGTTCCGTTTGCACTTTCGAAGAAAATGGCCAAAAATAAATGGCCATTGGAGAACCTAGGAGACAGCTAAAAGAAATACAAGCAGTAAATGAAATATGAGTTCAGTTTTTAACAACAAATTTATTTTAAAGATGCTATACATTATCTGGCATTTCAATGGCAAGGCTTGGTTGGTCCCGGTCATGTGACTCACCTCCTGGGTCATGTGCTCAGTGTTTGAGCCAGTCACATGGTTGAACGATTTAATTCTTCCCGGGCTTTTCATCCAATGATAGCCCGGAGTTCTGCCATGTGACCACTGGGTGGTTCTATACACATTTCTGGGTCACTTTCTGGTTGGCTTAGTGGTGCATGTGAACAGCAGTATTCTTTTTTCATTGGGTTCCAGAATGAGGTCTGGAACTCAGTGATCAACTGAGCACCTTACACCCAATCAGTGGCCATCTTTGGATCTGAACATTGATTGGTTGTGTAGTCTTTAAATATTTCTGCAATGCGGGGGAGCAGATATAAGCCCCTGTTGAAGACCTATTGGTCGAAACACGTAGGGTTTTTTAGGCTTATCGCTCTCCACATTACCCAGTTTTTATTTTTGTGATCACTTTTATACTTGTATGCTGGCTTTTAGAAATAAAATACCATAGTTTTTGATATACACCATGTGGAAGCATTTTCTTTTTCCACATAATGCTTCGCTGAGAATGGCTCAGGAGTCCTGTTGATCCTACCATCAAGATCCAGTTTGATGCACCAAGGATTGGAGGTCAATTTGGAGGTTTTCCGTCTCTTTTCTGGATCCCACCCTGGAAGTCCTGGACCCTGCTGAGCTCCATACTTTGGCCATTTGTGGCACCATGTCTGTATGACTCCATGTCGCTGACATAGGAGTCCACCTGTTCCGGTAAGGGCTTCTTTATTATTGATGATGCAATATCTTTGATGTCCACCATATCTAACAGTGTTCGGGTCTTCACCACGCTTCACTAGAAGATCAGCCTGGATTGGACTATAACCCACACACCTGTATATACATTTTTTCACAATTTTTAGGGCCCCCTGGTGTTTGGTTATTCATTCACTGAGTTTATGTACATTTTTTGGACACTTTGTATATCTGATTTGTTGCATTATTTTCTCCACCACCCCTTTCATTTATGTATTTGCTTGGTTAGCGCTGCAATATTTATCTTTCCGATTCTATATATTTTTGTCACATTTTTATGCAGCTGATTGACATCCGAACCACTTTTTGGTTTAGCACAGTAATTATCCCCACTCCACTAAGAATTTATTCTATAGGGGGATTTATTTCTCCATTATCAAAGACTTATATTGGTGGAAGGAATATCTGATGTGACTGTTTCTACGCCCGAGATTAACATTATATGTTCTACCTGCACTTTGGACTTTAAGATACACATACATTATTGCATATAGAGAGACAATTTTGAATCATCTAATATAATTTTGTTTGATTTTGTTTTTATACCTCAATATTGCAGTGGATTACAGTATCTAAATACGGTATATTAACACTGGGTTGGTTAGTGTTAATTGTCTAGCGCTGCTTACACAGAATAGGTTTAAAAATTGGTTTGGATCTATTTTGAATTTATTTTTGTGTATTTTTTGTAACATGTGAGAGAACTGGTCACACTGGAGCAGCCAATTCTTCGTCCAGGAATTCCGCCTCGCCCTGTTCATGGACTGGACTTGGGTCAAAGTAAAGACTCCAATACCAAGCCCAACAATGGCACGAGCTCTCTGACAAGAACGTACCCGAAACATGGATAGAAAACGGTCGGCTGGTCAGAACGAACTAACAGAATGCACTGAAAATCAGAAAGGACCTGACAAGAACGAGCTGAAAATCAGAAACGAGCGGACAAGAACGCACTGGAAAACAGAAGCGAACTATAAATAGAACGCACTGAAAGACAGGAACGAACTGACAACACGCACTGAAGAACAGATACAAACCGACAAGCACAAACTGGCAAGCAGAAACGAACTGAAAAGCACGAGGCTGAAAAGCGCAAATCGTCTCTCAACAAACTTCTACTAACACAAGATAAACACGAGATTAGCAGAAGGAGCCCAGCCCGAAGGGTGGCGCACTGCCTATTGAACTTCTTTTTTATAGTCCCATCGTATGTGTTGTATGTCACCGCGTTCTCACGTTCAGAATTTTGGGCCAACATTTGTGTGACCGTGTGTATGCAAGACAACTTTGAGCCAGCATGCTTCGGAAAAAAAATCCACGGTTTTGTTGTCGGAAAATCTGATTGTGTGTATGGGGCATTAGACTTGGTTCTTTGTAGAGAGGTATGGCAAATTTAGAGAAATGGTCAACAACTGCCAGTACATATTTGTGCCCAGACGGAGCATCCTATATGGTCAAGAAGTTCACATTTCAATTCAAATGGCAAAAAGTAATTTTTCAGAGGGTTAGAATTCTCTTCTGGACATTTATGGACAGCACACTCTAGGCACTGCTGACTAATTTCTTCCTTACTAGGCTCAGTCAATAGGTCCTAGTATACTACCATCATTGTGCAGCTAAAAAGGTAACATAAAGTCAGTGTATGACATTAGAGGTGCATTAAACATTTTTTTGGAGGGAGAAAAAAAAAAGCTTGTTGTTCTTCCCTCTAATGAGAAGGCAACGCTACTCTGGTTTCACATAGACTGCAACCTTAGAAGCTTTATTAGAGCTGAGGCTATTTTAGCAAAAACTTTAATAAATTATCTTGGATCAGTATTGGTCAGTATTCTTTCACTTGTATCTTGTCAAAGTTAGGAGTTACTTCATGTGCACCGATTACATGAGTCAAATAAGTAATCTACCCTTCTAAAGTATTCTGACAATGTATTCTGACAGCAGAAACTAAAGCCTAGTACACACTATCCGCTGGGTTAAATGAAAAAAAAAACTGACACCTTAGGTCAGAGCCGCTGATGGACGGTCAGCGGCCTGTGTATGCTAGGCTTTATATGGATCACTTACTGGAACAGAAGACATTTTCCTGCTTACCTCTCCTCAGAGATATTACAACCCCTTTTTATAATAGTTAAAGGGGTTGTAAACCCTCATGGTTTTCCACCTTAATACATTCTATGCATTAAGGTGAAAAACCTTTTTTAGTGCTGCAGCCCCCCCCCCCCGATCCCCCATTTTGCTTACCTGGGCACTGTCATCCTCTGTCCGGGAATGAGCACACCATCTGTAGCTGGTGTCTTGTGTCCCGATTGGATAGATTGATAGCAGCGCAGCCATTGGCTCCCACTGCTGTCAATCAAATCGAATGATGCGGCGCCAGGGGCAGAGCCTATTCCTTCATTCTGTGTGAATGGACACAGACGCGGGACTCGGGAGCGCGCCTGCATGGGTGTCCACCAAGGAGAGCGCTTTTCCAACATGGACACTCGATGCGGAGAGGGGGCCACCAGCAGGGCCGTGGGACCCCTGAAGAGGAGGTTCAGGGCCACTCTGTGCAAAATGAACTGCACAGTGGAGGTAAGTATGATATGTTTGTTATTTAAAAAAAAAAAACAAAAAAACAAGGGTTTACAACCCATTTAAAGTACAGAAAATTACCAGCAGGTCCTTACTGAAATTAATATTTATTGTGCAGTTTTATTATCTGGATAAAAGCACTTGACACCTATTACTGTAGGTTTATATGGTTGGACAACATAATTAATATCTTACCGGTGACTAATATCTTACTGGTGACAGAACAGTATAAATGATGCCTTTTATCCCAGAAAATACTATTTGTGTGTGTGTGTAATTTTCTTAATAACAGATATTATTTAACTAACCACACTTACATATGGTTTTTGGATGTTTATGAGCTCAAAAATAAATTCTCTCAGTTGATGCCATGGGATAGAAGTGGTTATTTTTCAAGGTCCGTTTTTGGATTGCTACTACTTGATCTAAACTAATGCAGAAATCTTTATTTAGCAATCACGCATCTACAGCAAAGCTCTTGAGGGTGAGGAGGTTAATTCTTTCAGAAAACCTATCTTAATATGTATGCATCCTGAATGGCCTTTTGCAAAATGTAGTAATAGAATGCTGAAATAAAACTTCAAATAGGGTTGTTTAATTTAGTTTGATCACATTTGGCATGCTATTAAAAGGTTATTAAATATTGGCCATTTAAAAAAAACGGCACTTAAACATTTCACTATTAGATATTTAGTGTAGTCCAATTATTTAAACACTATTTAAACTCTATTAGTTTAAATTCTGTTCCCATAAGAGAGGTTGGTCTTTATTTGGTGTTTCACAGCTGCATGGCTTTCACATTAATAATGATGTAAACTTTTCTTGCTGGTTTGGTGTTTTGTAGTTACACACTTAGATTATTTTTATACACTTTTCTATAAATATGCACATTTTGAAATGTCAATATGATACATTAACCACTTCAGCCCTGGAAGAATTTACCCCCTTCCTGACTAGAGCACTTTTTACAATTTGTCACAGCGTCGCTTTAACTGGTAATTGCACAGTCATGCAATGAAAATGAAAATGAAATTTTTTTTTTTGCACAAAGTTGTCACTAAATGATATATTGCTCAAACATGCCATGGTTATATGTGGAATGACACCCCAAAATACATTCTGCTGCTTCTCCTGAGTATGGGGATACCACATGTGTGAGACTTTTTGGGAGCCTAGCCATGTAAAGGACCCCGAAAACCAATCACTGCCTTCAGGCTTTCTAAGGGCGTAAAATGGTGATTTCAGTTCCTCACTACCTATCACAGTTTTGGAGGCCATGAAATGCCCAGAAAGCACAACCCCCCCCCCCAAATGACCCCATTTTGGAAAGTAGACACCCCAAGCTATTTGCTGATAGGCATGTTGAGTCCATGGAATATTTTATATTTTGACACAAGTTTCGGGAAAATTACAATTTTTTTTTTTTTACACAACATTGTCACTAAATGATATATATTTCTAACATGGCATGGTTATATGTGGAATTACACCCCAAAATACATTCTGCTGTTTCTCCTGAGTACAGGGATACCACATGTGTGGAACTTTTTGGCAGTCTAACTGCGTACAGGACCCCAAAAACCAATCACCACCAGGCTTTCTAAGGGCGTAAAATGGTGATTTCACTCCTCACTTCCTATCACAGTTTCAGAGGCCATGAAATGCCCAGATAGCACAACCCCCCCCCCCCAAAAGACCCTATTTTGAAAAGTAGAATCAGCTGTTCGTTTGATGGGAGACTGAACCAGCAGTTTGCTGCCTGATGATCCACTGCACTCGAGCTCTAAAGATCTCTGTAAGGGGGTCCTACTTATCTGGTAAGCAGCCTCCTTTAAGCTTTGCTGAAGTATAGTGAATTGTGAAGACTACAATTGAAGGTTCCTTTTCCCTGTGAGAAACTTGCCCCGCTGGATGCTATTATAGAAGGACACTATCTAACCTCAGGAATAGGCTCTCCTTTGGTTTCACATTTATTGAATTCACTTCACCTTCGTTTAACCTCATATGGACTTTTGTTGATTTTATCAATTTTTATTGTGTTTATTTATTTATTTTTTAATTTTATTTTTCATTCATGTGACATCACCTGTAGTTACACAGACAAGATTTGGGTCTGTTTTTTCACAGTTTTTTTAAGTAGCGCACTTAATCCTTTTTGCACAATTTGATAAAATGCTTTGCCAATTTCCCAATGGCGCTGTTTATATCCGGCGAAACCTAAGTCATGAAATGCTCGTAGCTTCCGGTTTCTTAGGTCATAGAGATGATTGGAGCCATTCTGGTCTCTGATCAGCTATGTAGTCAGCTGGCGGAACCACAGGTTGCATTCTCGGGTTCCCTGTTGGGACAGGAGAGCCCGAGAAAACCATGAAAGACGGGGGGTGTTCCCTCCCACTGCTTATAAAAGAAATCTAGAGGCTAATTAGCCACTAGGATTGCTTTTACATGAAAGCCGACTGCTGGCTGAAAAGAATGATACCAAGATGATACCTAAACCTGCAGGCATCATTCTGGTATAACCACTCAAAGTCCAGCAACATACCAGTACGTTGCTGTTCCTTGTTGGGCATACATTGTAATGTTCTTTTTTCAAGCAGCCTGTGTGCTGAACAAAAAAAAGAGACTGATCGGTGGGTATGCCCACCATTAGAATACTGCCCTTCATCCACCCTCTTCTAATGATGGGCATACATGCACCATTTTCTTTTAACTGTGGTGGTGAAATCACCTCCTACAGTGCTGGAGCCGCTGATTTCCGTATCATGGGAGCAAATGCTGTTGCTCTCAAGATAAATAAATCAGTGCTGCAGCTGAATGGCGTACCTGCTTATCAAATGATGGTTAACAATAAAACAAAGTAACATTACAGTATAACAGTAAGACTTACCACACCTGTAAAGCAAATACAATAAAATATAGTTAAAATAAACATTTTTTAATGCAATCTGTGCCTAAAAAATATATGCCGAAACATGGGGTCATCCACCCCTAATGTTAGGAGCAAATCGCTCCTTCGCCCCTGCCCCCATGCTTCGGCATATATGCTCTTTTTTTTAACTGTGGTGGTGAAATCACCTGTGACAGCGCTGGAGTCACGGCTTTACATATTATGGGAGCAAACGCTGTTGCTGTCAAGATAAAAAAAAATCTGTGCTGCAGCTGAATGGCGTACCTGCTAAGCAAATGATGGTTAATAATAAAACAAAGTAACATTACAGTATAACAGTAAGACTTACCACACCTGAAAAGCAAATACAATAAAACATAGTAAAAATAAAACATTTTTTAAGGCAATATGTGCCTAAAAAATATATGCCAAAGCATGGGGGCATCCGCCCCTAATGTTAGGAGCAAATCGCTCCTCCACCCCTGCCCCCATGCTTCAACTTATATGCTCATTTTTTTAACTGTGGTGGTGAAATCACCTCCGACAGCGCCGGAGTCACGACTTTACATATCGTGGGAGCAAACGCTGTTGCTGTCAAGATAAATAAACCCATGCTGCAGCTGAATGGCATACCTGAAAACAAAAAAATGGTTAACAATAAAACACAGTAAACAGTAAAGTATAAAAGAATTACATACCTGAAAAGCAAACATGATAAAACATAGTAACAATAAAACATTGCATTGTAGAATACAGTAAAAAAGAGCAGAACAATAGAGAGAGAATAGAAAGAGCGAGAACAATAAAACGACAACTATTTTTGTGTTTTTTATCTTATATTTTTTGGGGGGTTTTTTTTACTTCTTTTTTTTACACTTTTTTGTAACTGTAATGCCGCGTACACACGGTCTGATTTTCCGATGGTAAATGTTCGATGGGAGCTTGTTGTCAGAAATTCCAAGCGTGTGTAGGCTCCATCGAACATTTTCCATCGGAATTTCCTACAAACAAAATTTGAGATCTGGATCTCAAATTTTCTGAGAACAAAATCTGTTTGTCTGTACACAATTCTGATGCACAAAGTTCCACGCATGCTCAGAATCAAGCAGAAGAGCCGCACTGGCTATTGAACTTCATTTTTCTCGGCTCGTTGTACGTGTTGTACGTAACCGCGTTCCTGACGTTCGGAATTTCCGACAAGATTTGTGTGACCGTGTGTATACAAGACAAGTTTGAGCCAACATCCGTCGGAAAAAAAAACATGGATTTTGTTGTCGAAATGTGCGATCGTGTATACGCGGCATAACGGTTGTAGTGGTTGTAACTGTAATGGTTGTAGTGGTAAGTGTGTCCTAGTCTGTGCAGTGCTGTACCCTATGCTAAAACTCCACTAGTGAGTGGTAGTGTTCAAAACATTCACCAATGCAAAGACCAGGATGATCAGGACAGTAGGGACAAAAATAGCAGGTGTCACTCCTATATCAGCGCTTTCTACAGACACTACATTTTCTTTGGGGGCTCCTTGGGTAGGGGTACCAGGGAGGACATACGGAAAATGCCTCTCATGCAGCCGGCTTACTGTATTTGGATTGGGAAGTTAGGCCAGAGCACCGTCTGGAAACAGAAGGGCTCTGATGATCTCTTTTTGGAATTTAAGGAAGGATCCAGTTCATCCTGAAGCTTTGTATAGCACTAAAGCATCCAGTAAAGCCAATTGAAATAAATAAACAGACACTTTTTTGTACCAGCGTCTGGCCGTATGGGCAAATAGGTACGGCCCAAAAACTGATCGTTGAGGTCCACCCCTCCCATATTAAGGTTATATTCATGGACACAGAGGGGTTTCTCCACAACACCAGTCGCCATAGAATTTGGACTCTCATGTCTGCGTGAAGGGAGGTAAGAATGAAAACATTCTTATTATCCCTCCACTTCACAGCGAGCAAGTTATTACACTTCAAACAGGCTCTCTCCCCCAGCCTAAGATGGGAATATACAAGCCGCTGGTGAAAGCCCCGGCGATTATATCGCATGGTGCCACATGCTCCAATTTGTTGATCAAACAAGTGACTAAAAAGTGTCAGGTTCGTGTAATAATTGTCCACATACAAGTGGTACCTCTTTCCAAATAAGGGTGACACCAAGTCCCACACAATCTTACCAGCGCTCCCTATGTAATCTGGGCAGTTCGGCGGCTCTACGTGACTATCTCTTCCCTCGTAAACCATAAAACTATATGTATAGCCTGTGGCCCTGTCACAGATCTTATACATCTTGACCCCGTATCTGGCACACTTGCTGGGAAAATACTGTTTGAAAGAAAAGCAGCCAGAAAACTTAATCAGGGACTCATCAACACAGACAACTTGATGGGGAGTAATCAAGGCTGCAAAACGTTGGTTGAAGTGGTTTACGAGGGGCCGAATTTTGTAGAGCCGATCGTATCCAGGGTCACCCCGAGGACAACAGTGTTCATTGTCGTTGAAGTGCATGAACCGCAAGATCTGCTCGTATTGTGCCCTGGCCTTGGAAGCAGAGGACACGGGTGTATGGTGAATTGGGTCATTGGACCAATATGACCACAACTCACTCTTTTTAGTTACGCCCGTGAGGAGGGATAGGCCCAGAAAGGTCTTAAATTTGGAAACCGTAATTGGTTTCCATTCTCTGGCAAGGGTCAGCTGGGGATTAGCGGCGATTAATTGACTAGCATACAAATTGCTTTGGTCCACAATAGATCTATAGAGATCTTCGGTGAAAAACAGCAAATAAAAATCAAGTGACGTAAAATCAACTGTTTGTCTTCTTCTCGGTGGCAGCGGGACACTACTCATGCTTGCCACCTCGCCAGCTTGAACTGCACTTATGGGACTCGCCACGTCACCACGTGATACTGCAATGCTGGATCTACGACCAGGGTGTACTAGGCCGCTGGTGCTTGCCAGTTCACCAGAAGGAATAGCGGTGCTAGTACTGGCTCTCTGCTCCATACGAGGGACCAGCGGTTCTTGCACCTCAACGACAGCAGAAGAAGATCGGGGTCTGGTACGCCTGACCTTGGCAGAGACCACAACTCCGTCATCAGAGCTATCTGTCAGGGTGCCGCTGCTGTCTACAGGTTCATATTCTGAGCCTGCTTCTGATAGATGAGTGACTTCCTCTTCACTATCAGAAATGTGTAGGCCTCTTCACTAGTGTACCTTCGATTTGACATTTTAGTCTCTAAATTTACTGGTACACCAGTGAGAATCACAGGTAAAAAAGCTCCTGACTGTTAGCGACTGATTCAAATGCTACCAAAAAAACTAGCATTCGGAGGGATCAGGCCTGGCTCTGCCAATGCTGCAGTTATGTGTGCTGTGTTTTGTAAGTGACAGTGATCGATTGATTGGGTGGGCAGGGCGGAGGGGCTAAACACAGGTGCTAGCAGGTATCTGGGCTGATCCCGCTAACACTGCATTTTTGGGAACCCTAAACTGCTGGGGACACTAGTATAGATCTGATCAGATCAGATATTGATCTGTTCAGACACTATACTACTAAGGGAGGCGTATGGTGCATGTGTGGTTGTTAACGATACTGGCACTAACCTGACACTGCCTGGGGCAACGCAGACCCTATCTGATGCTAAAACCTAACTGATATCACCCGCCGGGTGATCAGGGGTTAAACCTTTATTGGGTAATATACAGCAGGTGCCCTGATGCTATAAAAAGCAGACCAACTAACCAGCGTCACTTGTAACACTAATACAGTGATCACTGGTGACAGGGGGTGAAAGTGTTAACTAGGGGGAATCAGGGGGTTAAAACCTTTATTAGGTAGTATATATGGGGTTACTGGCTAACTAGCGCCACCAGTGACACAAATACAGTGATCGATTAGTGACACTGGCGACAGGGGGTGAAAGGGTTAACTGGGGGGCGATCAAGGGGTTAAACCTTTATTAGGGGGGTTTAGGGGGGTAACCTAGACCTAACGGGGGCTATTACTAACTGCCCTAACACTTATTGAAGTCACAAATGACACCAATGCAGTGATCAGTGAAAAATCTAAAAATTGCAATTGATGACACAGTGACAGGGAGTGAAAGGGTTAACTGGGGGGCGATCTGGGTGATCAGGGGGTGGAAAGTGTACCTATGTGTGCTAGTGTTAGTGTGCTGTTGGTGTACTCAAGGTTAGATGCTCTCTCTCTCTCACTGGAATCCAAACGACTCCACGAGGAGAGATGACATCACTACCTCCTGCCTGTGTTTACAGTTACACAGGCAGGGGAAGCTTTTCATTAGTTGGGAGCGATCACCAGGGCCAGACCATAAATCTTTGGTCTCACCCTGGAGACTGATCGCTCCTCTAACGGGCACAGGGGGGGCAGGATCACGCCCCCCCACCCACAGGAAGGGCGGGACGTACAGGAACGCCCATTTGCACACCCGTGCCATTCTGCCGATGTACATGGACGTGTGGCGCTCAGGAAGGGGTTAAAATACTATTATAAGTAAAGTAGCATAGGATGCTTTGTGAATTTTATGTAAAAAGGAATGTAAAGTTTTTGTTTTTTTTTACTATATAACTTATTTATTATTTTTTTTAATGTTTAAATATTCTTTTAGGACAGGTACATTTTACATTTTGCATGTATTCAAATTTAATGCTCACCACAGATGCTAGAAGGTGGCAAACATAAGCCAGCTCATCACCAAGATGATTTTCCCTGTTGTAAATAGAATATTAGATTAAAAACACACAGCTAAATGAGCCAGAGGAGTGACATTTCACTCCTAGTGTGAATGGAACCATTTTTCATCTGCAAGAGTAGGGATGAGCTTTGAGTTCGAGTCGAACTCATGTTCGACTCGAACATTGGCTGTTCGCAAGTTCGCCGAACAGCGAACAATTTGGGGTGTTCGCGGCAAATTCGAATGCCGCGGAACACCCTTTAACCACTAGGCGTCCGCGCTATAGCCGAAAGACGGCTACAGCGCGGACTTCAATTGCCGGGAGGGCGTCCCTGGACGTCCTCCTGTTTACTTCCGCATTGCGCGCTCCCGCGGGCGCGCATCGCGGAAGTTTTGTGCTGGCCGTGTCCCTCGGACACAGCCAGTCACAGATCACCGTAAACGGCCAATGACAGCGGCCGTTTACAGTGCGATCGGCGGTGCCAATGAGAGAGGATCTCATATGTAAACATATGAGATCATCTCTCATCGCCGGCTCTCCTTCCTCACACAGAGACAGCGTGTGAGGAGGGAGAGCGGAACCGCTGCGGCGGTGAGTGTAAAAGAAAAAAAAAAAAGGAAAAAAAGGTGTCCCGCTGTTAACGGTCCCTGCCATCTGCCCTGCCATCTGCCCCTGCCATCTGCCCTGCTATCTGTCCTGCCATCTGCCCCTGCCATCTGTCCCTGCCATCTGTCCCTGCCATCTGCCCTGCCATCTGCCCCTGCCATCTGTCCCTGCCCTGCCATCTGCCCTGCCATCTGTCCCCAGTGCCATCTGTCCCCACTGCCACGTATAAGTGCCATCTGTCATCAGTGCCACATAGTGCCATCTGTCATCAGTGCCATCTGTCATCAGTGCCACATAGTGCCATCTGTCATCAGTGCCATCTGTCATCAGTGCCACATAGTGCCATCTGTCATCAGTGCCATCTGTCATCAGTGCCATCTGTCAGTGTCACGTGCCATCTGTCATCAGTGTCACGTGTCATCAGTGCCACGTATCAGTGCCACCTGTCATCAGTGTCATCAGTGCCACGTATCAGTGCCATCTGTCATCAGTGCCACGTATTAGTGCCATCTGTCATCAGGGCCACGTATTAGTGCCATCTTTTATCAGTGCCACGTGTCATCAGTGCCACATATCAGTGCCATTTGTCATCAGCGCCACATGTCATCAGTGCCACATATTAGTGCCATCTGTCAGTGCCACGTATTAGTGCCATCTGTCAGTGCCACGTATTAGTGCCATCTGTCATCAGTGCCATGTATTAGTGCCATCTGTCATTAGTGCCATCTGTCATCAGTGCCACATCAGTGTCAGTGCCAGGTATCAGTGCCATCTGTCATCAGTGCCACGTATCAGTGCCATTTGTCATCAGTGCCACGTCAGTGTCACATGTCATTGTCCTGGTTCTCCAGGGCCTTCAAAAGTGTAAGAGGTAGTCAACAAATTAGATGTGTAATTTATGCTCCTAGAACACCTGATGGTGCTCCCTGCATGTTGGGCCTCTCTATGTGGCCAGGCTGTGAAAAAGTCCCACACATGTGGTATCGTAATACTCAGGAGGAGTAGCAGAATGTATTTTGGGGCGTCGTTTGTGGTATATACATGGCATGTGAGAGAAATAACCATTACAATGACAATTTTGTGGGGGTAAAAAAAAAAAAAAAAAAAATCTTCATTTTGCAAAGAATTGTGGGAAAAAATGACAACATCAAAAACCTCAACATGCATCTTACTAAATACCTTGGATTGTCTACTTTCAAAAAAGGGGTCATTTGGGGGGTATTTGTACTTTCCTGACTTGTTCGGGTCGCAAGAAATGAGATAGGCCATCAGTACATCAGGTGTGATCAATTTTTTATGATTTGCACCATAACTTGTAGACTCTCTAACTTTCACAAAGACCAAATAATATCCACTAATTTGGGTTATTTTTACCAAAGATATGTAGCAGTATAAATTGTGGCCAAAATTTATGAAGCAAAATTACTAATTTGCAAAATTTTATCACAGAAACTAAGAAAAATGCGTTTTTTTTCAAAATTTGCGGTCTTTTTTCATTTATAGCGCAAAAAATAAAAAACCCAGAGGTGATCAAATACCACCAAAAGAAAGCTCTATTTGTATGAAAAAAAGGACAAAAAATTCATTTGGGTACAGTATTACATGACTGAGTAATTGTCATTCAAAGTGTGAGAGCGCTGAAAGCTGAAAATTGGTCTGGTCACGAGGGGGGTTTAAGTGCCCAGTTGTCAAGTGGTTAAAAGTCTATGGGAGAAATCAAAAGTGCTAATTTTAAAGGCTAATATGCAAGTTATTGTCATAAAAAGTGTTTGGGGACCCAGGTCCTGCTCCAGGGGACATGGATCAATGCAAAAAAAAGTTTTAAAAACGGCCGTTTTTTCAGGAGCAGTGATTTTAATAATGCTTAAAGTCAAACAATAAAAGTGTAATATCCCTTTAAATTTCGTACCTGGGGGGTGTCTATAGTATGCCTGTAAAGGGGCGCATGTTTCCCGTGTTTAGAACAGTCTGACAGCAAAATGACATTTTGAAGGAAAAAACTCATTTAAAACTACCCGCGGCTATTGCATTGCCGACAATACACATAGAAGTTCATTGATAAAAACGGCATGGGAATTCCCCAAAGGGGAACCCCGAACCAAAATTAAAAAAAAAAAAATGACGTGGGAGTCCCCCTAAATTCCATACCAGGCCCTTCAGGTCTGATATGGATATTAAGGGGAACCCCAGCCAAAATTTAAAAAAAAAATGACGTGGGGTTCCCCCTAAATTCCATACCAGACCCTTCAGGTCTGGTATGGATTTTAAGGGGAACCCCGCGCCAAAAAAAAAAAAAAAAAAACGGCGTGGGGTCCCCCCAAAAATCCATACCAGACCCTTATCCGAGCACGCAACCTGGCAGGCCGCAGGAAAAGAGGGGGGACGAGAGTGCGCCCCCCCCCTCCTGAACCGTACCAGGCCACATGCCCTCAACATTGGGAGGGTGCTTTGGGGTAGCCCCCCAAAACACCTTGTCCCCATGTTGATGAGGACAAGGGCCTCATCCCCACAACCCTGGCCGGTGGTTGTGGGGGTCTGCGGGCGGGGGGCTTATCGGAATCTGGAAGCCCCCTTTAACAAGGGGACCCCCAGATCCCGGCCCTCCCCCTGTGTGAAATGGTAAGGGGGTACTTACCCCTACCATTTCACTAAAAAACTGTCAAAAATGTTAAAAATGACAAGAGACAGTTTTTGACAATTCCTTTATTTAAATACTTCTTTTTTCTTCTATCTTCCTTCATCTTCTGGTTCTTCTGGTTCTTCTGGCTCTTCTGGTTCTTCCTCCGGCGTTCTCGTCCAGCATCTCCTCCGCGGCGTCTTCTATCTTCTTCTCCTCGGGCCGCTCCGCACCCATGGCATGGGGGGGAGGCTCCCGCTCTTCTCTTCTTCTTTTCTTCTCTTCTTCTCTTCTTCTCTTCTTCATTTTCTTCTCCGGGCCGCTCCACACCCATGCTGGCATGGAGGGAGGCTCCCGCTGTGTGACGGTGCTCCTCGTCTGACAGTTCTTAAATAACAGGGGGCGGGGCCACCCGGTGACCCCGCCCCCCTCTGACGCACGGGACATGATGGGACTTTCCTGTGGCATTCCCCGTGACGTCACAGGGAAGTCCCGTCAAGTCACCGTGCGTCAGAGGGGGCGGGGTCACCGGGTGGCCCCGCCCCCCGTTATTTAAGAACTGTCAGACGAGGAGCGCCGTCACACAGCGGGACCCTCCCTCCATGCCAGCATGGGTGCGGAGCGGACCGGAGAAGAAAATGAAGAAGAGAAGAAGAGAAGAAGAGAAGAAAAGAAGAAGAGCGGGAGCCTCCCCCCAATGCCATGGGTGCGGAGCGGCCCGAGGAGAAGAAGATAGAAGACGCCGCGGAGGAGATGCTGGACGAGAACGCCGGAGGAAGAACCAGAAGAACCAGAAGAACCAGAAGATGAAGGAAGATAGAAGAAAGAAGAAGCATTTAAATAAAGGAATTGTCAAAAACTGTCTCTTGTCATTTTTAACATTTTTGACAGTTTTTTAGTGAAATGGTAGGGGTAAGTACCCCCTTACCATTTCACACAGGGGGGGGCCGGGATCTGGGGGTCCCCTTGTTAAAGGGGGCTTCCAGATTCTGATAAGCCCCCCCGCCCGCAGACCCCCACAACCACCGGCCAGGGTTGTGGGGATGAGGCCCTTGTCCTCATCAACATGGGGACAAGGTGTTTTGGGGGCTACCCCAAAGCACCCTCCCAATGTTGAGGGCATGTGGCCTGGTACGGTTCAGGAGGGGGGGGCCGCACTCTCGTCCCCCCCTCTTTTCCTGCGGCCTGCCAGGTTGCGTGCTCGGATAAGGGTCTGGTATGGATTTTTGGGGGGACCCCACGCCGTTTTTTTTTTTGGCGCGGGGTTCCCCTTAAAATCCATACCAGACCTGAAGGGTCTGGTATGGAATTTAGGGGGAACCCCACGTCATTTTTTTTTTTTAATTTTGGCCGGGGTTCCCCTTAATATCCATACCAGACCTGAAGGGCCTGGTATGGATTTTAGGGGGACTCCCACGTCATTTTTTTTTTAAATTTTGGTTCGGGGTTCCCCTTTGGGGAATTCCCATGCCGTTTTTATCAATGAACTTCTATGTGTATTGTCGGCAATGCAATAGCCGCGTGTAGTTTTAAATGAGTTTTTTCCTTCAAAATGTCATTTTGCTGTCAGACTGTTCTAAACATGGGAAACATGCGCCCCTTTACAGGCATACTATAGACACCCCCCAGGTACGAAATTTAAAGGGATATTACACTTTTATTGTTTGACTTTAAGCATTATTAAAATCACTGCTCCTGAAAAAACGGCCGTTTTAAAAACTTTTTTTTGCATTGATCCATGTCCCCTGGGGCAGGACCCGGGTCCCCAAACACTTTTTATGACAATAACTTGCATATTAGCCTTTAAAATTAGCACTTTTGATTATTCATGTTCATGTCCCATAGACTTTAACGGTGTTCGCGTGTTCGAACGAACTTTTTTCCTGTTCGCATTTTCTGGTGCGAACCGAACAGGGGGTGTTCGGCTCATCCCTATGCAAGAGCAATGTAAAGCTCTGCGTTGCACTTTTTTATTAGTACCATGGAAGTATGCTGTATAAGAATGTGTATTTGTAAAATAAATATCCTAAAGAGCAAACATCAGTTTCCAAATTTGTAGACATAACACATGTAAAATAGTATTGGCCGTTTTCCTTTGAAATTATTATGTTGCAAATATAAGAAACAATAAATCCCATTAAAGAGTTTGGCTGAGTTTAACTGAAATACTAATTTAGTTTGTAGCTGTCATAGTTTTTTTTAGCTGTTTTGAACAAACAAATTTCATATACTGGTAATTAAAATTGCCTAAAAAGATTGGGAGGAGGCAATAAGGACAGACACATGGATTGTGGATAGAAACAGAGAAGACCTGGCCATTAGGGTTGAGTTGAACACCCCCCAGTTCGGTTTGCAGCAGAACATGCAAACAGGCAAAAAATTTGTGGGAACACTGTAATGCCCTGTACACACGGTCGGATTTTCTGACGGAAAATGTGCGATCGGAGCTTGTTGTCAGAAATTCCGACCGTGTGTGGGCTCCATCTGACTTTTTCCATCGGATTTTCCGACACACAAAGTTTGAGAGCAGGCTATAAAATTTTCTGACAACAAAATCCAATCGCGTCAATTCCGACCGTGTGTGGACAATTCCGATGCACAAAGTGCCACGCATGCTCAGAAGAAATTCCAAGACGGAACTGCTCGGTCTGGTAAAATTAGCGTTCGGAATGGATATAGCACTTTTGTTACGCTGAAATGTTTTAAATTGTTTAATGCAGCGCACTCTCTTCTTCTTTATAATGCTAGAAGAATGAAGTTGTTTTGCTGCTCATATTCACACAGACTTCTCAGAAACTTCTTTCTTTATTATTTATTGTGATTTCATCAATATTATTTTATTTGTCACATCTGACTAAAAAATTTTAAAATTTTAATTTTGGGTTTTTAATTTTGGGCTTTTAATTTTTGGTTTTTTTTTTGGATTTGTATTTTTTTAAAGCCTGATCTTGTTTTTTTTTTTTTTGGTTAATTTTTTTTACTACAGAATAGTTTTGGGTGTGTTTTGTGTGTCAAGTTACCACAACACCATTATTATCTTGTATTATTTATTAATCTCAAGGAGATTGTTTGGTGTTGGTGTCTCTTGTTAATTTGACATTCTATTTTTGAAATGTACCTGCCTCCTCACAAACAAACTGTCCTTTTTGAATGAAAACACACATAGGCGAGTATAATTGAAACAAAAATTCCTTTATTAAGGGGTCATAACCAAACAAAGAGGAAGGCAACGCTGGATAAACTGCAAATATTGGCGAAGCCTTTGGCCCCCAGGGCAGATATCAATTATTTTACTGCAAAATTGGTGGCCTGAGGAGAATAAGGGAGTACAATCTGGTCCAGAAGTCCAAGAGATCATGAACAGCAGCAAATGACATGTATGTCCCCAGGCTGTGGTCATACAAGAGCCTGCATCTTTTGTCAGATCAGACTGAACCCAGGTCATCACTCTCTGGTCTTCCTTAGACGCTTCCTTCCCAGCTGTGGCTCTGGTGTTGGAGGTGTGGCAGGAGGAGGAGTAGGACCTGGAGGAGGAGGACCTGGAGGAGGAGGTGGAGGACAATGGGTGAGCTCACAAATGTGGCTTTCACATGTGAGTTGGCCCCTCAACCCCTTATTTAGAGCTTCTAAAATGAGAAACTCACATAAGAGGCATTGGCCCTCCTCCATTTGCAGCATTTGCATACTGTTAGGTCAGCAAAATCCTCTTCCACACTGTGGGGTGTTTTGAGGACCTCAGTAGCCTTCCAAAATAGGCCAATTGCTGCCTCCTCCAGGTTACTCCTCTTCCTGCCATGGGTATCGGGCAGCCTACTTGGCCCGGCCACCTCCTGGCTGAGACTTTTCTGTGTATGAAAAAGGGACATCGTTATAGTTTTTGGTTCATCAGTCACAATCAGAAATTAGTACTCCAAAATAACATAGATTTAACATCATTAATTTGACCAACAAAAAATATTTAAAAGAATGCTATACCTGACTCAAACTGGGCCCACATGTTGCTGCCTGGAAGGCCCAGGTTGGGCGTCAGAAGCCTCAGCTGAGGGGGAAGGAAGCGTAGAAGGAAGAGTGGAGAGTGCTGGCCTGGGTTCAGTCTGACCTGACAGAAAATGCAGTCTGTCATAGTACCACAGCCTGGGGACATAAATATCATCTGCTGCTCCTGATCTCAGGGAATCCTGGACCTTCTTGTGCTGCCTTAGATAAGTGCTCCTCATGCCACCAATTAGGGCCTTCAAATAGGGGATGTCTGCCATGGGGATCACCGGCTTCACAAATTCCAGCAATTGATCCAGCGCTGCCTTCCTCTTTGTTTGGTTCTTATAATCGGGGTGGTTTACCTGCCACAGACAGGGCAGCTCCCTGAACAGATCAATGAATATGGGGATAAAGTCTGGATTCTTCAATATATCCATTTTCTCTGCAAGACACAACACAAGACAAACCCTAATGTCAGGCTAAAGTCTCCTAATCTTGTCCCAATATAGGCCTCAATTTCTAAGCAGTATAGGCCCAAGTTTAAATGTTACCTTCATTATCACGATCGGCGCTTCCGATACTCCTTCCTCTGTTCACAGACCGTACGTACTACGCATGCGTGTTATGCTTTATATACACTGCACATGTGTGAAACTCTGCCCACCCCTGACGTTCCTTCTAGTCTATTCCCCACCCCTTATCATTTGGCGCAGTGGGGAAGAGCACATGGCGGAGACAGAGCAGGTGTGTGCTAATTACAGCAACGAGGAGGAGGAAAACACGGAGCCAGAAATGTCCCGATCCCGGAGGAGACAATTTAAGGCCTCAAATATGTCCTTTGGATGTTGGAGATGGTCCACATACTGAAAAGGTCCGACTATGACGGGAAGTATGGAGCTTACCCCAACCCTAATGTCAGAAAGGCCAAGATCATGGCGAAAGTTGTGAAGAGTCTGCAGAAGAATTTTGGGGTTCGGTGATCCAAGGATCAACTCAGGAAGCAGTGGTCAGACCTCAAATTAAGGGAGCATGATCAGTATAGGAGGATCAGGAGAGTGCTGCAAAAAAGTAAGTAGTTGTGCTGTGTTCCTATTCGTTATTTTTAGAACGTTCGTGCTGCTCCATGTGCTTTTCTTTACTGTTGTAGTTTAAAATGGCAACTTTCATGTTGATGGACACATTATTCGTTTGTTTGTTCGGCCTAGAAAACACCATGTTTTGGCCAGATGCATTTCAATACATTTTTGCTAGCCTACTTCTCTTAAAATAAGTTTGTTGTCTAGATGGGTTTGTAACTAGAATGAAATGCAAACTAGATTATGTGTAAGGAGAGGACACTCAGCAGCTGTTTACACATCTGGACGCTGGAGCACTAGTGTGGGACACCAGAACACCCTTTTTATTCGGGGGGCCCCACACAGGTGCTCCAGTGTATACTATAGCCTATTTTTTTTTTTACATAGGGGAGAAAAGACTCAGAGGACACCACTCATCAGAAGAGACAACAGACCCCCCACCTCATGAAGAAGTGGAAATCCCCCAAACCCAACCAGAGGAGGAGGAGGGAGACATAATCGAAATAGTCACCACAACAGGTGAGTGTCTACGAGTGTCTACGACCACAGGCTCAGGTAAGAGATGGATGGTGGCATATTTATAATACATGGTGGTTTTTTTTCTATATTTTTAGGTGATCGTGATGTTGTGAATGAAGGTCATTTCACCAGTGAAAGTGCCCAGTTCCTGATCGGGGAGATCATGAGTTGTAATAGGGACTTGGAAAACATCAAGCAAAACATAAATGATGTTCAAAACAAAATGAAGAACATCATTGATGTTTTAGGTAGAGTTTAAAACCCCTCGAAATCCCTTACTTAGTT
The DNA here is from genome assembly GCF_042186555.1 of Aquarana catesbeiana. Classification (NCBI taxonomy): domain Eukaryota; kingdom Metazoa; phylum Chordata; class Amphibia; order Anura; family Ranidae; genus Aquarana; species Aquarana catesbeiana. The sequence continues at coordinate 368,263,985 of NC_133325.1, forward strand.
GTGCTTTTTTTACAGAAAATATTTTTCTATTTTTTGACATATTCTCAAAAAAGCCAAATTTTGAAGATGCACACAGTGTGTCAACATGTGCTATATGCCATCACGGGAGATCAATGTATGCGTTTTGGGGGTGCAACCCCTTCCTCAATAATAAAGTAGCTGAGAGGTAGGGGTTGCACCCCCAAAACACGTCCCTTGATCCCCCGTGATGGCAGCTAGCACATGTTGACATACGGCAATTTGTGTGCATCTTCAAAATTTGGCTTTTCAGGGGTGACTTCACCCCATCTGCTGAATGCAATATCAAACACAGTTTATAAATACTCATGTCTGATATTGCCTTCAATTTCCAACAAAGTTGAACTTTGTAAGTTCCAGATTTGTGTATTTCTTGTTGGTTTTAAACATGCCTGTTTTACCTTAAATGGACATTTCTACTTTAATTAATGTGACCAAAAAAATTGTTATACAACAAACATGTTGGTTTGTTTTAAAAATCTTTTATAAATGCACATGTGATTGTGCTTGCATTAAAAAGATTGATAATCAACAATGTGTGGCTTCTTCTTTCAATGCTCCTAAACTTTTTGTGTGGTAAAATTGGTGTTTTCTGTGACAATGGGGGTTATTTACTAAGGGCAAATCCACTTTGCACTACAAGTGCAATTTCAGTGCAGCCTCAAGTGCACTTGTAGTGCAAAGTGTCTTTGCCTTTAGTAAATAACACCCAACAGTGCTTTCTAATGTTACACAATCACACCATTTTCAGGACTACCCAAATTTCAGTCAGGGTCAGCTAAAAGAAACACAAGCAGTAAATGTCAGCAAATATTTTAGTAGTTAAAATTTTTTTTTATTTAAAAAATGTCTCAGACATTGTCTGGCATATTGATGGCCCCCCTACCCGCAAATTATTCCATGTATCTTAGACGGACCTCGCGGGCACTCAGGGGGGGCAAGCCAGGGCGGCCAGCTTCAAGCGCCGTCAGGGTTGGTTCATTGAGATTAATTCTGGATTCAGGCCCAACTGAGCCAGCATAGTTCACAGAATTTCTCCTTAAAAAGTTGTGGAGAACACAGCAAGCCAGGATGATGTGATTCAGTTTATACTCTGCCATGTGTATGGGTGTAAGAAATAGGCGGAACCGGCTGGCCATTATTCCAAATGTGTTCTCCACGACTCTTCTGGCTCTGGCCAGCCAGTAATTAAAAACCCTCTGGTCCAGGGTGAGGATCCTCATAGGGAATGGCCACATAAGATGGTCCCCCAGTGCAAACGCTTCATCCACAACGAAGACGAATGGGAGTCCTTCCGCATTGTCTTCTGGAGGTGGCAAGTCCAAGCTGCCATTCTGGAGACACCTGTAGAATTCCGTCTGGGCGATGACTCCACCATCCGACATCCGGCCATTCTTCCCCACATCCACATACAGGAACTCGTAAGTAGCCAACACCACCGCCAACATCACAATACTATTAAACCCCTTGTAGTTGTAATAGTATGACCCCGAGTTGGGTGGTGGGACAATGTGGACGTGTTTCCCATCAATTGCCCCTCCGCAGTTAGGAAAGTCCCACCGCTGGGCAAAGTGGGATGCAACAGTCTGCCATTCCTGTGGATTGGAAGGAAACTGTGGAGTCAAACAAGAAATAAAAATTATTAATTTTGCACATAAACATGGAAAGCAGATTAGACACAAACATTCTTGGCCAACATCAGTATTACATTTATTTTAGGGAGTATTTAAAGACAAAGGTATAAGGTCCACCTATCAGATTCCTCCCCTCCCCCTCATGGGCCATGTTATAAATTTTATGGGGGGAGGGAGATGTTTGGGACAGGTAACCCTCTCCACTTTATTGAGAGATGAATGCCTAAATTATGTGTATTACTTTGGCCAGACCCTCCTTACTTACACTATTGGCAGCCCACTGGACAGGTAAGAAGTGTCATAATACAAAGAGATAAATACACACTGTACATATTTTAGCACACTTTTACATTCTGCTATTACCTATCAAGATAATAATAGGATACAGAAACTTAAAAAAGTACCATTTGAAAGTATTCAGGCAGGCCCTTGCACTACATGCTTTCGGGAATGAATCCATAAATCTGACCACAAAAGAGGTGGGTATAGTATGTATGGATAAATAAATAAATATGATGCACTAGAGTGTGCTAACCGTGCCCTAATCCTGGCACACAGAGATACAGTGCATATACAACAGAGTATAAAATAATTTAACCCCAATATGTGCTATATCCCCCAAGATGAACAAACTGAATGTGCACAAATAAACAGTGCAGTGAGCATGTGAAATGGTAATATCAACAAAATGCTACAAACTGAATCAGTGCAAACCAGGTGCTAAAAGTGCAATAAACAAATAAATAATAAATAATAAATAATAAAATAAATAACGTTGATTCATAAATGATTCATTTATGCAAACAAAAGCTGAAAAATGACATGTGCCAGCCAAAAAGTGCAAAGTGACACACAATACATATACTTAATCGTCCATCATAAAATAGACATATATTAAACACAAAAGTCCTTAATGAAAGTGATGACAACTGTGCTTCAGTGATGATGTTTTCAAACGTGCTGCGATTCCATATGCCACATATCATGCGATGGTGAAACAAAAGGTGACCCCCCCCCCCCAAGGTAAAGCGCTCACCTTAGGGAATGTGACTAAGTCGCTAGACAGAGTCAGGAAACGCTTATGAGCCGCCCAGGGCTCAGTATGGATCACAGGAAAACAGGCTCCAGCATGGGCTCAAATCATAGGTAAAAAGAGAAAAAATCCATATGGTGTGATAACGTTTAAAAAGTGTTTATTAACAAGGCCAGATAAAAAAACTCTCCCCCAGAAGGGGGTACTCACATTTTAAGGGTGCGTCAGTGCACCACTCAGAAGAGGCATAAAAATCTGGATAAAACAATGAGGTGATAGATGTAGCAGTGAGGTTATGGAGACCGTCCCAGCACAGACAGCTGCTGCTGCCTAACACTCCGTCCTGGCCCCTACCCTATGCGTCTTCAACACAGGGCATACGTGTCATCATCAGGGGGAATGTGATGTATATAGTGTGTATAAGTTTGGCAAAGTCAGCAGATGGAGGATTGGTATCAGCTGAGTTAGCAGTTGGGGGGAGGGAGGGTTCCAAATGATTTTGGGACCTAAAAAAAAACTCTGGCACTCTGCCTGAATTTAGAGCACAAATCACAATTTTAAACATTTTAGGGGGTATTTAGGGTAAATCACTACTATGGAGCTGACAAAATACATTGTTAAGTGACTACACTAGGTGAATATAGGGCCAGGAGAGCATGCTGGGGAGGTAAGTGAAGGCAAATATGTATGAAGGACAAAATAAAAATATAAAAAAATTACAGCGTGCATGAGGACAAAGGGGACATTCACAGCATATTACAATCATGGTAATTAAGGAATGAGGAAAGAAATACAATATATTATCAAACATTATATACAATAAAATGTGATGTTAAAGGATAAATCTTACCTTAATATACTCCTTCTGCAGGACCTGAATGATGGCAGAACAGGTCTCCGGGATAATGATCCCCAGAGCCTGGGGGAAGATGCTTGTCGAGAACTTGAGGTCCTGCAGGCTTCTCCCCGTCGCCAAGTACCGCAGGGTGGCGACTAGCCTCTGCTCCGGAGTGATGGCTTACCTTATGCAGGTATCCTGCCTGCTGATATAGGGGGTCAGCAAAGCCAACAAACGGTGAAATATGGGGTCCATCATTCCCGAAATCATCAGGATTATTCTCACGGATCTCACGGAGCAAAGGCATATGACCGAACTGGTCACGCTGGAGCAACCAATTCTTGGTCCATGAACTCCTCCCCACCCTGTTCATGGACTGGGCTTGTGTCAAAGTAAGGACCCCAACACCAAGCCCCCGCACAACACGAACTCTACGATGAGTACGTACACGCAACATGGCTAGAAAACAGTTGGATGCTCAGAACGAAGTAACAGAACGCACTGAAGAACAGCAAGGCCTGTGAAGAGCGACCTGAAAATCAGTAACAAACAAGAACACAATGACAAAGTCAAGGGTAACTCGCTGCACGCACTGAAGACCAGATACAAACCCACAAGCACAAACTGAACAACAGAAAATGATCTGAAAACCACGAGTCTGAAAAAGCGCGAATCATCTCTCACCAAACTTTTACTAACATGAGATTAGCAAAAGGAGTCCAAAGGGTGCCTCGCTTGGGATTGAACTGCCCTTTTATAGTCTTGTCGTACGTGGTGTGCGTGACCGCGTTCTTGGCGTTCGGCAACTTTGTGCGACTGTATGTAGACAAAACAAGTTAGAGCCAACATCCGTCATAAAAAATCCATGGATTTTGTTGTTGGAATGTTCGATCAATGTCCGATCGTGTGTACAGGGCATAAGTCTTAAAGTCTTTGGGACACGAACATTACAATCAAAAGTGCTCATTTTAAAGGCTTCTATGCAAGTTATTGCCATAAAAAGTGTATGGGGACCTGGGTCCTGCCCCAGGGGACTTGTATCAATGCAAAAAAAGTTTTAAAAACTGTAGTTTTTTCAGGGGAAGTGATTTTAATAATGCTTAAAGTGAAACAGTAAAAATGAAATATTCCTTTCAATATTGTGCCTGGGGGGTCTCCTTAGTCTGCCTGTAAAGTAGTGCATCTTTCCCGTATTCATAACAGTACCACAGCAAAATTACATTTATAAAGGAAAAAATGTCATTTAAAACTGCTCGCGGCTGTAATGTATTGTCGGGTCCCAGCAATATAGATAAAAATCACTGAAAAAACGGTGTGGGTTCCCCTCCAGTCCATTACCAGGACCTTTGGGTCTGGTATGAATATTAAGGGAAACACCTTAGGCCCTTATCTGAGCACGAGCTTATCAGAGCCACAAGAAAAGGGGGGGCGAGAGAACACACCCTCCCCCTCGCCACATGCCCTCAACATGGGGAGAGTGCTTTGGGGTCCCCCAAAGCGTTTTTGACAAGACCTTGAAAAAAAAAAGTGTCCTGCAATGTAAATCCATCTTCAATCACAGCACTGATGGACCAAAAAAAAAAAAAAACAAAACTGGATGACCCTTTCCCTTCTGATGTCATGTGACGTCAGAGGGGGGTGTGGTAACCCATTTACGTCACTGGGGGTGGCCCCGCCCTCAGCTATATAACAGCTTACATCATGAAAAGGCTGCAGTCAGCAGGACACCTCTCATGGAGGCGGAGTTTTCCTGTTTTTTTTCTCGAGACCGCCGGACGCCATGATTGAAGATGGATGGACATCGCAGGACACTTTTTTAAAATAAAGGAATTGTCCAAAACTGTCTCCTGTCATTTTTACTTTTTTGACACTTTTTTTGGTGAATGTGTAGGGGTACAATGTACCCGATACCCATTTACATAGGGGGGTGGGATCTGGGGGCCCCCTTGTTAAAGGGGGCTTCCAGATTACAATAAGCCCCCCCGCAGTCCTCCATAATCACCGGGCAAGGATTGTGGGAAAAAAGCCCTTTTCCCCATCAACATGGGGACAAGGTGTTTTGGGGGGGACCCCAAAGCACCCTCCCCATGTTGAGGGCATGTGGCCTGGTAAGGTTCAGGAGGGGGGGCTCTCTCATTCCCCCCTTTTCCTCCGGCCTGCCAGGTTGCGTTCTTGGATGAGAGTCTGGTATGGATTTTGGGGTGGACCCCCACATCATTTTTTTTATTTTGGCACGGGGTTCCCCTTAAAATCCATGCCAGACCTGAAGGGCCTGGTAATGGATTGGGGGGAACCTATGCCATTTTTTCAATGATTTTTATGTGCATTTCCAGGGTCCAGCAATACATTACAGCCGCAAGCAGTTTTAATGAATTTTTTTCCTTTAGAAATGTAATTTTGCTGCTCTCATTCATTACACTATGTACGGCCGCTATGTAAGCAGTCTTACAAAGTGTAGGGCGTGGACTTAGCCCCCTGAGCCAAGATTGGCCAATCATGGTTCTCACAGCAGAGCGTGCTGTGATTGGTCAAAGTATGCAGGTCAGGTGCATGCTTTGGCCAATCAGCAGCCGTCAATACACTGCGATCTCGCAGTGCATTATGGGGCACTCTGTGGGCGCTCGAATTTCCGGCAAACGCCCCATAATGTTCTAAATTTGGCGAACGTTCGACTCGAACATCGCACTCATCCCTACTGGCCGTGCGGCTGTTCTAAGCAAGAACTCCACTGGAATCACTAAACAATGCATCAATCATTAGGCCTCATGCACACAGGGCTTTTTTACAGTTGCTTTTACCAGCGTCAGACTTATTTTGCAGCTTAAAAACGCCTCTCCATGTTATTCTATGGCCTCATGCACATACAGGCTTTTAGGAGCTGTAAGTGGTATAGGCATTTTCAAACTGCAAAAAAGAAAAAGGGCCAGCATGTTCTACGGATTGGTATTACAGCTGTAAAAACGTCTGTCGCTGCTAAAGGCTGCTAAACACGGCTTAACACAGTTTAGCTGCATCAAGCGTTTTTTTTTTTTTGACTAGTTAAAATCAATGGTTCCCTATGAAAGCCCATTGATTTGAATAGAAGTCACATGGTCATGGTGATCCGACTTGTGGTGCAACTTGTGCACTGAGGATCTTGAAGGGGAACCCCTCGCCAAAATGAAAAATAAACTGGCGTGGGGTTTCCCCCAAGACTATACCATGGCCCTTCGGTCTGATATGGATTTTAAGGGGAACCCCCCATGCCAAAAAAAATGGAGTGGGGTCCCCCCCAAAATCCATACCAGACCCTTATCCGACCATGCCGCCCGGCTGGTCAGGAAAGGGGGGACGAGCAAGTGCCCCCTCCTGGACCATAGCAGGCCACACGCCCTCAACATGAGGGGGTGGGTGCTTTGGGGTGGGGGCTCTGCTCTGAATAGAGGCAGAGAAACACTGCTAAAAGCTAGTGCGGCTAAACGTGCTAAACACTAATGCAAAAAGTTACTAAAAGCACGTTTTTACAGCCACTTTTTCCTGACATTGGTAGTGGCTTTGCAGCTCATTTTTCTAACACCCTCTGTGCATGAGGCCTTAGAGCTTTATTGAGTGGGAAGATAAGTATTATACAGTTACATACTTAAAGAAGGGTATAGATAGCTGGACTTAGTGCTTGCATGTGTGTGTGTGTATAATTCACAGTTTCTTCTATACATATTTGTTGTTCTATTATTCATCTTGCATCATTCCCTAGCACTACAAATGGGGACCTTTCCTGCTGCTTCTTGGATATACCCCAATAGTAAACAGATCACCAATCATCAGGGGGATAGCTCTGACACGAGAAAGCAAAGCCCTGTTTCTCCACCTGTAGAACAACTCATGGTAAGTTAGTAATAAGAAAAGGAGCTGCTACAGGGAAACCGCAGTATCAGGGCCTGGACTTGAACCTGGGACCTCTGCTGTGTCTGGCAATGACTCTAATGAGATACCTGAGATGCTGGACAGTGTCCTGTCTGATCCATTGGACAACCCTGCCTTGTGCCTTGACTTCTACTGAACCTTAAACTCTTTGCTCCTCCCATGAACTTCCTAATTTCAGCCATGTCTCTGCACTTCCTGTTTACCAGATTATTGTGCTCTCTTCAGCCAGTATCTCACTCTTGTATTTCCTGCTGCCGTCCATATTTTTTTGTCACTCGTTATCGACCCTAGGCTTGTTCATCGACTACACTTCTGCCTGATCCCAACCTGCAACTACTCATTACTGACCTTTTGGCTTGCTTACTGACTACACTTCTGTTTGATCCTTACCTGCTTATCTGCTATTTGACCCCGGCTTTCTCACCTCCTAGTGGGGAGATCCTGAGGACCGCAACCTGGTACTAACAGGCAGCAAAATCTATCTCCACCATCAGGAGCTTTGGTGAACACCAGTTAGTACTCTGCACCTAAGATGAGCCTGAGTCATCTGCCATGGTGACTGCCCATGTACCTATCCTGCTGGTAGGTGATAGTCCCGCAATTGCTATAGCAACTGGTCTTTAAGCCTGACCCCTGATCGTGACACACAGGCATATTGGTAAATAGTGTTTTGCCTGTTTGCCCTTTTTTGGGCACAACTGACATAATTCAGGTTATCTAAATAAAAATGACGAAGATCAAAAGAAAGTTTTGTTTCACTCATGTGTGTGTATTTTCAGTTCCCTATGATCTTGATAGGCTCTTACGTGCCATGCCATTTTTCAGCTGTTGACCCTTTATGATAGCTGGCTGGGGTAATCAGAATTACCTCACCATTAAACATATCATTAATTATAGTTAAATGATTAGTTAGGATGAACTACTGTTCTCTGAGTTAAAAAAAATGCAGGAGTAAATACATAATTTTTTTGAGTGAATATTTTTAATTCCTTTAGTAAATCAGCCTCTACATATCTTTAATATGATTAAAGCCTAAAACCAAAATATAGACATTCAAGACAAAACTCCTTATGTAATTTTGTGAATCACCACTTCTAAAAAAAAGGGACTATCCACAAAGTTTAACCCAGGTCTGAAGTTTTAATTATCCCGATGGTAAGTACTGGATAATAAAGTGCAAAGTACTGTTACAGAGACTAAATTCATACATTTTCACTCAAACAATCCATGATTTCAGAATAATACACAAACATATACTGAATCTATACATAAATACAGTACATGTAATATGTCATAAACCTTAAAATGAATACAACTTATATTGTAGCAACATGAAAATAAACCAAAAGAAATATAACTAATTTAAAGTTTTCAAGAATGGGCCAAAATAGAGAGGAATGAATTTGAGAATCTTTAAGGGTATAATGAAAAAAAAATTGGTAGCTACGGTGACAAAATAAAATACAGACTACTTAGCTCTAGAATCCACAAAGTGTCTATAGCTGTGGGATAGAGCCATTGTGTAGAACTGCACTACTAGCTATGCATATCAAGCAAAACATAATCAATATTTTTAATCAAACTGTAACTTGAGCATGTTGTGCTATGGGGCATTGGGGTAAATTAGCTTTTGATTCGATTAGTAGCATTCAGAAACATCGGCATCAAGGACTAAGTAGAATGGCTGATAATAAATGTGATGATAAATAAATAGGCAATAATTGTTTTTCTAATTTTTCATATATATGCATACCTATATTACTGGCAGCATAGTGGCTACATGGTTAGCACATCAGCCTAGCAGCACTAGGACCGTTGGCTCGACCACAGCATTACCTGCACACAGTTTAAATGTTCTCCCTATGCCTCTGGGTACTCCAGTTTTACTCCAACACTCCAAAGATGTACTGTTAGGTTAATTGGCTCCTGTCTAGACTGGCACTAGAATGTGTGTTAAGGGCCTTAGATTGTAAGATCCTTGAGAGCAGGGACTGATGTGAATGTACAATATATACATTATGTGTAAATTAACGGTGCTATTTAAGCACTTACAATAATAGTTTCTACCAGTGGCAGCTGGTGCTCAAAATTTTTGGGGGGGGCGCAAACAATTTGAAAAATTCTGAAAAAAACCCCATCAATTGCAGCCTCACTGTGTCCATCAAACGCAGCCACTGTGCCCATCAATTGCTTCCACTGTGCCATCAAATGCTGCCACTGTGCCCATAAAATGCTGCCACTGTGCCATCAAATGCCGTAACTGTGCCATCAAATGCTGCCACTGTGCCATCAAATGCAGCCACTGTGCCATCAAATGCTGCCACTGTGCCCATCAAACGCATTCACTGTGCCCATCAAACGCTGCCACTGTGCCATTGAATGCCGACACTGTGACCCCCCCATACCAACTCGCCGTCTGCCTGGCACTTACCCTGTCTCAGTGGGGCAGCGGGTGACGGCAGCGAGCAGTGTCCTCCATGCATCTCCTCCCATCCTCTCCTCCCGGCCTCTCCTCCTGATAGGTATCCAATCACAGCGCCTGTAGTTTCAGCCAATCAGGGGATGGGTAACAGACCCGAGCAACTGATTGGCGGAGAGGCGGTTCAGTGTTAGAAAAGCGAATATTAATTCGCTTTTCTAACACACCTGACGCTCGCAGTTCACCTATTTTGAAGCCTATTAGAGCCTATGGCTCTAATTGGGTGCTTCAAGAACACCCTCGCCTATGCATGAATCTCTCCATTGGATATAGAGGGGGTGGCTGGAGAGAGGGGGTGGTGCCCATGTGTCCTTATGGACCGCCACTGGTTTCTACATTAAAAATGTTTTTGGCATTCTTTTGCCGTCAATGCATACCAGGGGAAACATGGTTCATTTATTATTATAAAAATGTGACCTATCTGCCTCTGGGTAAAACTAATGTTAGCAAAATTGGTTTTGGAACATGAAAAATAGAGTATACAGATGAAGGAACATCATGTGATTCAGCTTGTACTGGGTGATTGGTAACTAACAGTTCCTTGGTATTTGGTGATGGCAGGGCCGTCTTTACCGCAGGGCAAACAGGGCATCTGCCCAGGGACCCAGCCCAAAGCAGCTGCCCGTGGAGCCTGTGCTGCTCGCTGGCTATTTTTCAGCCGGAGTTCCTCCACCTCCGGGATCCGGCGCTGGTTGCCGAGCTGCCCTCTATTGTCACTTGTAAATACAGGACTTACAATACTGTACTTACAAGTGACAGCGCTCTTCTCCTGGCAGCCGTTCACATCCCTCCCTGCTCTGCAAGACATATCCTTGATCTAAGAGAGCAGAGAGAACAGAGGAGGGAGGGGGCGGGGATGTACACAGGCAGAAGCTGCTCCAAGCCACAGACATTCAGTAAGTTACAGCTGCTCTTCTGCAGCCCCACTCTGACGAGTGGGGATTGATGCCAGAGGAATGCTCTGTATTGAAGGGGGTGGGCTCCAAACTGGAATCTGGGGGAGAGGAGAGCTCTGTACTTGCTAGGGGGAGGGAGGGAACTTGGATGTATGCAATACACCCCTAAACCTGCACTCCGTACACAGATCCCCCAACTCCTGCACTCTGTACACAGATCCCCCTAACTCCTGCACTCCGTACACAGATCACCCCTAAACCCTGCACTCCGTACACAGTTTACCCCTAAACCCTGCACTCCATACACAGTTCATCCCTCAATCCTGCACTCCATACACAGATCCCCCCTAACTCCTGCACTCCGTACACAGATCCCCCCTAAACCCTGCACTTTGTACACAGGTCACCCCTCAATCCAGCACTCCGTACACAGATCACCCCTCAATCCTGCACTCCATATACAGATCACCCCTAAATCCTGCACTCCATACACACATCCCCCTAAATCCTGTACTCCGTACACAGATCCCCCTAAATCCTGCACTCTGTACACAGCTCACCCCTCAATCCTGCACTCTGTACACAGCTCACCCCTCAATCCTGCACCCTGCATATAGCTCACCCCTCAATCCTGCACACAGCTTACCACTAAATCCTGTACTCTGTCCATAGCGCACCCCTTAACCCTGCACTCTGTACGTAGCTCACCCCTCCACACTGCTCTACTGCAGGTGGCATAACTAGTCATTTATTTCCAGTAGCCTGTCCTCAGGGATACCGCTCCTATTGGGCTCTGTTCCTAGCTGCACTCAGTTAACCTTCATAGCTGTGTGTGCTCTGCTCTGCTCTGCTCATTGCTAATAGCAAGTTCTAGGAATTTTCTGTCTATTGGCGGGTCCCCTCACCTCTCCAGTCCATGGTGTGCAGGCAGTGAGGAGATGATGTAATGTAACCTTCAGCAACCAATCAGTGAGCTGTATTGATGTGTTGTGACCTCTAGCAACCAGTAAGTAGTAATGATGCACAGTAACCTCTAGCAATCAATAAGTGAGCGGTAGACATGTAACCTCTAGCAACCAACGAGTGAGTGGTAAACATGCAACCTTTAGCAAGCAATGAGTGAGCGGTAAGCATGTAACCTCTAGCAACCAATGAGTGAGCGGTAAACATGTAACCTCTATTAACCAATCAGTGAGCGGTGAGGATGTGCAGTAGCCTCCAGCAACTTATCAGTTAGCAGAAATGATGTGCTGTAACCTCTAACAACTAATTAATGAGTCAAAGTTTGCTGTAACCTCTAGCATCCAGTCAATGAGCAGTAATGATATGCTGTAACCTCTGGCAACCACTCAATTGCTTCCTGACCTGATTTTAAGTTGGGGGGGCCCAAAGGCAATGTTTGCCCATGGTCCATTCAATATTAAAGACGGCCCTGGGTGGTGGTGATGGCACATGAATCTATTCATTGACTGGTGAATCTATTTATTCATTAGCACCAAGAGGGATTGTTAGAATTGATTGCTTGTCCATTATTGATTTATTTGAGAAAAGTCATCCTCTAAACATTTGCAGTTTAATAATGTGTTATTAACCACTTGCTTACTTGGCATTTTTATCCCCTTCCTGCCCAGACCAATTTTCAGCTTTCAGTGCTGTCACACTTTGAATGCCAATTGCGCGGTCATGCAACACTGTACCCAAATGACATTTTTATCATTTTTTTCACACTAATAGACTTTTCTTTTGGTAGTATTTAATCACCACTATTGGGTTTTTTATTTTTTGATAAAGAAACAAAAAAAGTCATTGAAAAAAATGAAAATATTTTGAAAAAAAACAAACATTTTTCTTTTACAAAAAAAACTTTATTGGCAGGTAATCCAACATATAACAACATCTTCCCTCAGATGGTTAAATTGCATGGTAGGCAAACAAGGAACTAAAGGCAAAAAGTAATACAAAAAAAATGCATTGCAATTTGTGGAGGCATGTATCATACACTCAAACATATAACACACCCCTAAAATTAAATGGAGAAATGGATGACCAAAGTTTGCCCTTCAAAATGACCCTATGCGGGCAGGGTAACTATGGTCTGAATATCCTATTCATTTTGCATGAATATATATCAGCACGATTTCATGGCCAAGGGTTTTCCCATCTGACAGGGTATGTTATGTAAAGTTAACAAAAATAGGGGGTAATGTGAAAGATATGATGTTTCAATAATAACCATCTCGGCCCGGTCCATACCTGGCGGAATAGTAAAAATATGGATTGAATGCGTAGAACGTAGTAAAAGAGAAAAGAAATGTTGAAAGGGAAAAAAAAAGGGAAAGTCCAGTATACAGGAGAAAAGCAAGAAGAAAAGATGGGAGGAGGGAGGGGACAGGGAGAGTCCATGGGATGAGCACAGGGGAGTTTCAGATCTGAAGAAGTGAGCCGTCAAATCGAGAGGGCTGTGAGTAAATGATCCATGGCTGCCAGACTCTTAAAAATTTGTCATGCGTATCCAAAAGAATGGCAGTCAGTTTTTCATTAACCATGACCATATTCATACGTTTTTTTACTGCTTCAAAACTAAGTGTGGGAGCTTTCCAGGCCTTTGCGATGGTTAATTTAGTTGCAGTAAAGAGATGTTGGGCTAATTGCCGCTCCGGACGTAATAATTCTACAATTGGTTTCCCAAGGAGGGCTTCATAGGGGTCCCTTTTAAGGTTTATGAGAAACATGTTACGAAGAATAGTGTAAACTCTGACCCATATCCTGCACACCCTTGGGCATGACCACCATATATATGCCATAGAGCCTTTCTGCGAGCATCCTCGAAAGCAAAGTGGAGAATAGGTTGGAATAAATCAGGCCAATCTAGCTGGTGTATAGTACCACCGATATAATACTTTATAGGCATTCTCCAATATAAAGACATTCTTAGAACACTTAGAGAGGGCCATGGTCATCGTCCGCCAGTCCTCTGGGTCTAACTATCTCCCCAACTCCTTCTCCCATTGGAGGTGACAGGGCCTCAGCGGAGGTTGTTTTGTAGAAATTATGGATGAATAAATTAGTGATATCATACCTGGGGAGTGGGGTCTGGCTCTATATAAGCTCTCAAAAGGAGTCAGGGTGTATGGAGTGGGATGGGACCTAATAAGTTGTTGAAGGAGATGTCTCAGTTGTAAGTAACTATAATGTTCTCTCAATGGGATATCATGAGAAGAGCGTAAAGCATCAAATGTTAATATCCTAGTGGGGGTAAGTAAAGAATGTACATCTGTGAATCCATTTGTGGTCCACCAGGAAAATTGCACTGGATTTTCACATCCAGGAAGGAACAATGGGCAATGAAGGAGTTTCAATAGTGGGAGATGGGGAGAGATTAGGCCTGTGGAGTATTTGACTGAGTTCCATAGTTGTAGGGAATGGGTCAAACATGGTTCCAATGGTTTCGGACGGCACGTTGACGAATGCGTAAAATATACGAGGGGACAGGGACAGGCAAGACCCGAAAATAATAAAGTAATTTAGGGAGTTAAGACATTCGGATAGCAGTTATCCTACCAAACCAAGACAGTGGTAAGTGGGACCAGGTGGTTAGCATATCAGACAGACGTTTAAGCAGGGATGCGTAGTTGGCCCGAAACACTCCCGCGTAATTAGAAGTAAGGCGGATCCCTAGATAGGGTAGTGAGGAGAGCCACTGAAAGGGGAAGGATGATTTTAAATTTGTTAATACCGGGTGGGGGAGGTTAACCGACAGAGCTTTGGATTTAGCGGGGTTAACATGAAGTCCTGAGAGAGAAGTAAATGAGTCTAGAAGGGAAAATAAATTTGGTAGAGAGATCCTGGGAGAGGTTAAGGTCAGCAAAATATCATTGGCGAATAAAAATATTTTGTGGGTAGAGCCCGTAACCTCAATGCCACAAATATCGGAATGAGTACGAATTGCCTCCACCAAAGAAAAACAAACACTTTTCATAGTTTATTATACAATTTTGCAAATGGGTAATTTTTCTCCTTCACTGATGTGCGCTAATGAGGCTGCACTGATGGGCACTGATAAGCGCTGATGAGGTGACACTGATGAGATAGCACTGATGAGCACTCATAGATGGCACTGATGGGCACTGATGAGGCGGGACTGATCGGGACTGATCGGCACTGATGAGGAAGCACAGGTGGGTACTCATCAGACTGCATTGATAGTTGGCATTGATGGGCGCTGATGGGTGCCACTGATGGGCACTGATAGGTGGCATTGAACGGCACTGAGAGGTGGCACTGATAGGCAGCATTGATAGGTGGCAATGATGGGCACTGATCTGTGGCACTGATGGGCACAGATAGGCAGCACTGATTGGCTCTGATGTGCACTGGTAGGCAGCACTGATTGGTGGCACTGATAGGGAGCACTGATGATGAGGCACTGATGGGCACTAATTGGCAGTACTGATGGACAATGATAGGTGGCACTGGTGGGCACTGATTAACAGTACTGATTGGCACTGATTAGCACTACTGATGGGCACTGATAGGTGGCACTGGTGGGCACTGATTAGCAGCACTGGTGAGCACTGATTAACAGCACTGGTGGGCAGATGTTTGAACCGATGTCCCTGTAACAGAAGCCGTTGACAGGCTTTCTTCTGATAACTGGCTTCTGTTTACTTCTGTGATCAGCTGTCCTTTGCTGACAGCTAATCACGTGGTAAAGGGCCACTGTGATTGGCCCTTTACCCCGATCTGTGATCAGCCGAGCAGCGCATTCATGGGAGGACGTCTATGGATGCCTGGGACCCAGCACATCCCAGATCAGGGTAAAGAGCCAATCATAGCGGCCCTTTACCATGGGATCACTCCGTGCAGTGCCAACAGTGCTCATCAGTGCCACATCAGTGCCATCAGTGCCCTACCTTGCCATCAGTGCTCATCAGTGCCACATCGGTGCCAACTGTGCTGAACAGTGCCACTACAGTGCCCATCAGTTCCATCAGTGCCACTACAGTGCTCATCAGTGCCATCAGTGCCGCTACAGTGCTATTCAGTGCCACTACAGTGCCACTACATTGCTCATCAGTGCCCTACGATGCCACTACAGTGCTCATCAGTGCCACTACACTGCTCATCAGTGCCACGACAATGCCTCAACAGTACTCATCATTTCCCCCACTGTGCCACTACAGTGCTCATCAGTGCCACTACAGTGCTCATCAGTGCCATACGATGCCACTACAGTATTCATCAGTGCCACTACACTGCTCATCAGTGCCACTACAGTGCCACAACAGTACTCATCCTTTCCCCCACACTGCCACTACAGTGCTCATCAGTGCCACTACAGTGCTAATCAGTGCCACTACAGTGATCATCAGTGCCACTACAGTCATCATCAGTGCCCTATGGTGCCACTACAGTGATCATCAGTGCCACTACAGTGATCATCAGTGCCCTACGGTGCCACTACAGTGATCATCAGTGCCACCACAGTGATCATCAGTGCTACTACAGTGCCCTATTAGTGCTCATCGGTGCCCAATAGTGCACATCAGTGCCCATGAGTGAATGTTCATCAGTGCCACCCTATCAGTGAATCATCATTAGCGCCCATCAGTGCCATAAAAATGTGAAAAAAATGTGTTTAAAAGAATGCGTTTTCATTTTCTTTACATATTTTCCAAAAATTTGTGGAAAAAAAGGAGGAGTAGCAAAATGTGTTTTGGGGGAGTAGTTGCAAGTATGCATATGCCATGTGAGAGAAAAAACCTGTTAATAAGACAATTTTGTGAAAAAAAATCTTCATTTTGCAAAAAATTGTGGGAAAAAAATTACAACTTCAAAAAACTCACTATGGCTCTTCCTCTTACTAAATACCTTGGAATGTCTACTTTCCAAAAGGGGTCAATTGGGGGGTATTTGTACTTCCTTGGCGGGTCTCAAGAAATAAGATAGGCTGTCAGTACATCAGGTGTGATCAATTTTCAATGACTGGCACCATAGCTTATAGACTCTATAACCTTCACAAAGACCAAATAAAATACACTGATGTGGCTTACTTTTACCAAAGAAATGTAGCAGAAGAAAAATTACTAATTTGCAAAATTTTATAACAGAAATGAAGAAAAATGCATGTTTTTACAAAATTCTTGGTCTTTTTTTTTTAATAGCGCAAAAAATAAAAAACCCAGTGATGATTAAATACCACCAAAAGAAAGCTATATTTGTGTGAAAAAAAAGGACACAAATTTCACATGGGTACAGTATTGCATGACTGAGTAATTGTCATTCAAAGTGTGAGAGCACTGAAAGCTGAAAATTGGCCTGGTTAGGAAGGGGGTATAAGTGTCCAAGGAGCAAGTGGTTAAAGTTTGTAATTTGCTGATTTTTAGTGTGTTCCCAAAACACGCACCCAATTAGATTTGCTCATCACTAATTATAACTTATTCTGGTTCTGCTGAATTCTTATTGTCCTTTTGGCTCACCGAAAAGCCAGAGTTTTGGTATATACATTCTCTGCTTTCTTAAATATTATGCAATGGCCACAATGCTCATGGCACCCAGAGGCTATGTATTCTAGGCTGCCTAAGTTTTTAGGTTAAGTGACAAGAGCAAACAAGATAAACAACCATGTACAATACATGTGCAAAAAAAGGCAAAACTGTTATACAGACAGCCGATCTGAAAATGCAGTTTATACAAATATATCTTACATGAATATTTAAATTTAAATTTAAATTTAAACTAGGAGTCTGGGGAGATGGTGAATTAGATTATAATGGGTTAGACAGGTCAGACAGGGGTCAGCCCCTATTGGTGGGTGGAATGGGGATAGATGGGGGGGCTCTGGCAGTTGATATGAAGGTTCCTATGTTACAATCAACCATTGGAAATGGTACTATTTGTACTAAAATAAAAAATATGCAACATACATTTGCAAAATGTGACAATGAATTAAAGTGTTTGTTCACCAATGCCAGAAGTCTGCCAAGCAAAATAGGTGAGTTAGAAGCTATGGTGCGCAAGGAGAACTATGATCTAATTGGTATTGCTGAATCTTGGCTTCATTCTTCTCATGACTGGGATTTTAATATTCCTGGCTATGCTCTCTTTTGGAAAGACAGGTTAAAACGGAGGGGTGGTGGTGTCTGTCTCTATGTGAGAAGTGATCTCAAATTGAGTGTGAAAGAGGACCTAGTTGATGGAGAGTGTGATGAGTCTGAAGCATTATAGGTGGAACTGTACATGGGTGTGCGTACTACAAAGGTTGTCATTGGAGTTTGTTATAGACTTCCCAGTGTTAGTGATGAGGGGGAGACTCAGCTCCTTGCACAGATGGAAAGGGCTGCAAGGGCTGGGACAGTGATAATAATGGGGGATTTTAACTACCCGGAAATTGACTGGAGTAATGGCACAGCTGGGACAGTTAAAGTGCAAAAATGTATAAACCTATTACAAGAAAATCTACAGGACAAATGGTCCAGTTTATTGAGGCCCCGACTAGGAATGGCGCTCTGATGGACCTAGTAATCTCAAACCATGCAGAGCTTATTACCAATATTCATATAAAAGAGCATCTGGGTAGCAGTGGTCATAACATGATTTAATTTAATGTTAGCTGTAAGCAACAAACACATACGGGTAAGATAAAAACACAACTTTAAGAGAGCAAATTTTCCAAGGATGAGGGCTGCTCTCCAGGACTTAGACTGGGAGGAAATATTGGCATCAATGGACACAGAACAGAAATGGGAATTCTTCAAAGTGACTGTATGTAAACTCACTACAATGTATATTCACTTGGGCAAAGTTAAAATGGCTATAAATAATAAAAAAATAGCTTTTAAAAAATATACAAATGATAGAATGCTATCATCATTTAAATGTTGCAAAGAATATAACAGAATATGTAAAAAGGAAATCAACTACACAAAAATTCAAAACGAACAAGAGATTGCAAAAGATAATACGACAAACCCCAAAAAATTCTTCAAATACATCAACAGTAAAAAGGTCAGGTCTGAACATGTAGGCCCTTTACAAAATAATCTAGAGTGGGTGACTGGGGACAAAGAAAGGGCATATTTATTAAATACTTTCTTCAACTCTGTGTATACAAAGGAGCATGGGGGAGTTCATGTCTATAATGGAGGTGGTATTGACACAGCCCCAAATAATCCACAATGGCTCAAAAGGGATATGGTTCAGACATATTTAGACAGAATAAAGGTGGATGAAGCACCTGGATCATATGGCATCCACCCACGGATGCTAAAATAATTGAGCTCTGCAATTTTAAGGCCATTGTTTCTAATTTTTAGGGACTCATTAATGACAGGAATAGGACCACTGGAGTGGCGCAGGGCCAATGTGGTGCCCATATTTAAAAAGGGATCAAAGTCTTACCAAGTAACTATAGACCTGTTAGTTTAACTTCTATAGTCAAGAAGATACTGGAGAGTTTAATAAAAGACCACACAGACAAGTTCTTATTGGAAAAAAAAGATTTTAACCCCTACAGATCCGTGGTATAGCCGAATGACGGCTACAGCGCGGGTCTGCTTTGCCGGGAGGCTGTCCCCTTTGCATGCTCGCCATGCCCCCCTGAAGGGCGCGCATGGCACATGCTGTGATCACCCGAGTCATTGAGACTCGGGTGATCATAAATCAGAGTAAGGGGTCGATCCTGACCCCTTACCATGTGATCAGCTGTCAGCCAATGACGTGATGTTAACAGAAGATCGGTAATCATTTTTTTTCTTCTCACTCTGACAGCGTAAGGAGAAAAAAAAGCTGATCACCAGCTTCTGTTGAAGGGACATTGCTCCCGAAGAGGAAGAGGCGAAGCCGCCTCATATGTGCCCACCAGTACTGCCTGCCAGTTCCACCAGCCAGTGTCACGAATCAGTGCCCACAGTGCCCACCTATCAGTGCCCATTAGTACATCAGTGCCAGCAATCAGTGCCACCTATCAATGCCCATGGGCGCCAATTATCAATGCCCACCAGTGGTGCCAATCAGTGCCTCATCAGTGCCACCTAGCAGTGCTGCCTATCAGTGTCACCTACCAGTGCTGATCAGTGCCCATCACGGCCACCCATCAGTGCCCATCAGTGCCAGCTATCAGTGCCACCTATTAGTGCCCTTCAGTGTCACCTGTCAATGCCCTTCAGTGCTGTCCATCAGTGCCATCCATCAGTGCCACCTCTCAGTGCCCACCAGTGCCACCTCATCAGTGCCCACCAGTGCCGCCTATTAGTGCCCATCAGAGCCGCCTTATCAGTGCCCATCAGTGTCGCCTTATCAGTGCCCATCAATGCAGCCTATCAGTGCCCCTCAGTGCAGCCTATCAGTGCCCATGAGTGCAGCCTATCAGTGCCCATGAGTGTAGCCTCATCAGTGTACATCAATGAAGGAGAAAAATTACCTGTTTGCAAAAATTATTAACAAAATATAAAATGGTTTTGTATTTTTTTTTTAATGTACTTTTTAAATTTTTTTAACAAATAAAAAACCCAGAGGTGATCAAATACTACCAAAAGAAAGCTCTATTTATGGGGAAAAAATGATAAAAATTTCATTTGGGTACAGTGTTGTATGACCGCGCAATTGTCATTCAAAGAGTGACAGCGCTAAACGCTGAAAATTGGTCTGGGCAGGAGGGGGGTTAGGTGCCTAGTAAGCAAGCGGTTAAGCAACAGACAGCATGGATTCATGAAAGACAGAAGTTGTCAAACAAACCTGATTTCTTTTTATGAGGAGGTAAGTAAAACCTTGGACAGAGGGGTGGCTGTGGACGTAGTATACCTGGACTTTGCAAAAGCATTTGACACAGTTCCCCACACTTGGCTCATGTTTAAGGTAAAGTCTACATATTTGGAAAGATCAATTTGTAAATGGATAGAAAATTGGATAAAAGACAGAATTCAGAGAGTAGTGGTTAATGATTCTTACTCTGGTCTAAGGTTATCAGTGGTGTACCCCAAGGTTTAGTGCGGGGACCCCTACTTTTTAATAGCTTTATAAATGATATAGGGTCTGGGATTAAAAGTAACATTTCTGTCTTTGCAGATGACACCAAGCTATGCAGGGGAATAACGTCTTTACAGGGTGTCTCAAACTTACAAGCTGACCTCAATGTATGGTTTAATTGGACAATTAAGTGGCAAATGAGGTTTAATGTTGATAAATGTAAAGTTATGCACTTGGGGGCTAGGAATATCCATGCATCATACATACTAGGGGGAGTACAACTGGGGGAATCAATGGTGGAAAAGGATCTGGGGGTTTTGGTAGATCAAAAGCTCAATAATAGAATGCAATGCCAAGCTGCGGTTTCCAAAGTGAGCAAAGTCCTTTCTTGTATTAAGAGAGGTATGGACTCCAGAGAGAGAGATCTCATTTTGCCCCTGTACAAATCATTAGTAAGACCTAATCTGGAATATGCAGTTCAGTTTTGGGCACCAGTTCTCAAAAAGGATATCAGGGAACTGGAGAAAGTGTAGAGAAGGGCAACAAAATGTATAAGAGGCATGGAGGAGCTCAGCTATGAGGAAAGATTGGAGGAACTGAATCTATTCCCTTTTGAGAATAGGAAATTAAGGGGGAATATGATCAACATGTACAAATACATAAGTGGTCCATATCATGAACTTGGTGTTGATTTATTCACTTTAAGGTCATCACAGAGGACAAGGGGGCACTATTTACGTCTAGAGGAAAAAAGATTTCATCTCCAAATACGGAAAGGTTTCTTCACAGTAAGAGCTGCGAAAATGTGGAATAGACTCCCTTCAGAGGTTGTTCTGGCAAGCTCAGTAGATTGCTTTAAAAAAGGCCTGGATTCTTTCCTAAATGTACACAATATAACTGGGTACTAACATTTATAGGTAAAGTTGATCCAGAGAAAATCCAATTGCCTCTCGGGGGATCAGGAAGGAATTTTTTCCCCTGCTGTAGCAAATTCGAGCATGCTTTGCTGGGGTTTTTCGCCTTCCTCTGGATCAACTGTGGGTATAGGTTTGTGTATATGGGATTGTATTTTCATTTTTTTTTCTTGGTTGAACTTGATAGACTTGTGTCTTTTTCAACCTGACTAACTATGTAACTATGCAGTGTATTAAAGTGTATGTAAAGCCAAAAACCTTTTTTTAGTTTTGGATGGAGTTGGGAAGGATTTGAACTCCTTTTGTGTGTACACTGCTATCTAGGGTTCCTTTAGAGAGATTTATGCCGCGTACACACGATCGCACATTCTGACAACAAAATCCATGTTTTTTTTCCAACGGATGTTGGCTCAAACTTGTTTTGTATACACATAGTCACACAAAGTTATTCGGAATTTGAGAACGTCTGGAACACGGTGACGTACAACACGTACGACGACACTAGAAAGAGGAAATTCAATACCAAGTGCGCCACCCTTTGGGCTCCTTCCGCTAATCTCGTGTTAGTAGAAGTTTGGTGACAGACGATTCGTGCTTTTCAGCCTCCTGCTTTTCTGATCGTTACTGCTCTTCAGTTTGTGCTTGTGGGTTCATATTTATATTACATATTTGATTTGCAGTACGTTCTTGTCCGCTCGTTTCTGATTTTCAGCTCCGGCCTTTCTGTTTTTCAGTGCTTTCTGTTAGTTCGTTCTGACCAGCGAAACATTTTGAAGCCATGAGGACCCTCACCCCGGACCAGAGGGTTTATAACTACCGTCTGGCCAGAGCCAGAAGAATGGTGGAGAACGCTTTTGGGATAATGGCCAGCCGGTTCCACCTATTACTTACGCCATTCAACATGTCGGAATATAAACCTAACCATATAATCCTTGCATGATGAATTCTACACAACTATTTGAGGAGAAATTCAATGAACTATGTGGCCTCAGTTGGGCCTGAGGCCGGACTTCAACAAGAAACCCTGACGACGCTTGAAGCTGGCCGTCCTGGCTTGCCCCCCAAAGCGCAATTAAGACAGAAGTATGTCAAGTACTTTGCGGGTGGGGGCCATTGATATGCCAGAAAATGTTTTAGAAACATTTTATCCTGAATTTTTTAACTTAAACTGAAAGATTTCCTTTGCTTTACTGCCTGGGTTTCTTTTAGCTGTCTCCTACGTTCTCCAATGGGCTTTTCTTTTTGGACATTTTCTTCAATAGTGCAAATGTAATTTATTTGATACATGAGGTGACAATCTCTTCTTCAGCAAACTATTATTATGTTGTGGGTCTGCTACACACACACCTTGTTTTTGTTGTTAATATATGTAATGCATTACTGAGAAAAATATTCATAATTTTCAGCACCATGAATTAATTTTGGGGAGTCATGAAAATGGCGTGATTGTGGCAAATTATAAAGCACTGTGGGTGTTATTTACTAAAGGAAATTCCACTTTACACTCCAAGTAAACTGCAAAAGTGCACTTGAAACTGCACTGAAAGGGCATTTGTAGTGCAAAGTGGATTTGCCTTTAGTAACTGACCCCCACTGTAAAACCCAACTTACTACAAAAATTGCTATTGAGCATTGAAAGAAGAAGCCACACATTGTTGAGTAGAAAACATTTTACTCAAAGCACATTCACATGTGCATTAGAAAAGGGTTTTGAAACAAACCAACATCTTTGGTGTATAACTTTTTTTTTCACATTGTAAATATCCTTTTTTTGGTTAAACAGGCATGTTTCAAAGCATAACACATCTCAGTAACTTACAAAGCTCAACTTTGACAAAGTGAAGGCAATATCAGACATGAGTATGTCCAAACTGTGTTGATATTGCCTTCATCAGATGGGGTGATGTCAACACTGTAAAAGAGTCAAACTGGAGATTTCCATCCTGATCCCATGCCTAATGTCAACATGTGTTAGCTCCCATCATGGGGGATAAATGGATGTGTTTTGGGGGGTGCAACCCCTTCCTATCACCTAATTGAGTTGCGAGGAAGGGGTTACACCCACAAAACACGTATATTGATATCCCGTGATGGCAGATAGCACATGTTGACACACCATGTGCATATTCAAAATTTGGCTTTTAAAATACTTTATAAATTTGTTTTTAAAGCAAAAATACACAATAAAATGGTTCAATTTTTGTGTGTTTTATATTCTGCCTAAAACATCAATGATGTTCTTCATTTTTTGTTGAACATCATTGATGCTTTCCTTTATATTTTCTAAATCACCATTGCACCCCATTCTCTCCCCGATGAGGATCTGGGCACTTTCACTAGTGAAATGAGATTCTTCTTCTACAACATCCACATCACCTAAAAGAAAAAAACACACCATGTATAAATATGCAGGCATACATCTATTACCTGAAGCTGTGGTCTCAGACACTCACCTGTTGTGGTGACAATTTCGCCCACTTCATAAACGTTTCCCTCATCCTCTACTTGTAGTTTTGGGATTTCCCCTTCTTTAGGAGGTGTGGGGTCCCTGGTGTCCTCTGACTTCCCGAGTCTTTTCTCCCCTATGTGAATAAAAAATAGGTATACTTAGCACACAGATATTTGAGGGCAGAAATAGGAATATGAAACATTGCTTGGAAGTGTTGTACAATTGTCTGTTTTGGCAGAGTTCCAAGCTGAAGAACATTTTATTTCCTTTCTAAACCTGGAATACTTCCCTTTTTTGTTAAAGTATCACACATGGAGACACCCCTAGTATCCACTGGAGCACCTCCTGTGGGACACCCTAAAAAGTTTGTTCAGGTATAGGGATGAGCTTGGAGTCCGAGACAAACTCATGTTTGACTCGAACATCGGCTGTTCGCAAGTTCGCCGAAAAGCGAACAATTTGGGGTGTTCGCGGCAAATTCGAATGCCGCAGAACACCCTTTAAAAGTCTATGGGAGAAATCAAAAGTGCTAATTTTAAAGGCTTATATTCATGGTATTGTCATAAAAAGTGTTTGGGGACCTGGGTCCTGCCCCAGGGGACATGGATCAATGCAAAAAAAAGTTTTAAAAATGGCCGCTTTTTCGGGAGCAGTGATTTTAATAATGCTTAAAGTGAAACAATAAAAGTGTAATATCCCTTTAAATTTCGTACCTGGGGGGTGTCTATAGTATGCCTGTAAAGGGGCGCATGTTTCCCGTGTTTAGAACAGTCTGACAGCAAAATGAGATTTCAAAGGAAAAAAAGTCATTTAAACTACTCGCGGCTATTAATGAATTACCGGCCCGACAATACACATAAAAGTTCATTGATAAAAACGGCATGGGAATTCCCCACAGGGGAACCCCAAACCAAAATGAAAAAAAAAAAATGACGTGGGGGTCCCCCTAAATTCCATACCAGGCCGTTAAGGTCTGGTATGGATATTAAGGGGAACCCTGGCCAGAATAAAAAAAAAAAATGGCGTGGGGCCCCCCTCAAAAATCCATACCAGACCCTTATCCGAGCACGCAACCTGGCAAGCCACAGGAAAAGAGGGGGACGAGAGAGTGCCCCCCTGAACCGTACCAGGCCACGTGCCCTCAACATTGGGAGGGTGCTTTGGGGTAGCCCCCCAAAACACCTTGTCCTCATGTTGATGAGGACAAGGGCCTCATCCCCACAACCCTGGCCGGTGGTTGTGGGGGTCTGCGGGCGGGGGGCTTATCGGAATCTGGAAGCCCCCTTTAACAAGGGGACCCCCAGATCCTTGCCCTCCCCCCTGTGTGAAATGGTAAGGGGGTACAAAAGTACCCCTACCATTTCACTAAAAAACTGTAAAAAAATGTTAAAAATGACAAGAGACAGTTTTTAACAATTCCTTTATTTAAATGCTTCTTCTTTCTTCTTTCTTTTATCTTCCTTCGGTTTCTTCCTTCATCTTCTTCTGGTTCTTCTGGTTCTTCTGGTTCTTCCTTCGGTGTTCTCGTCCGGCATCTTCCTCCACGGCGTCAGCGTCTTCTTCCCTTCTTCTCCTCGGGCCGCTCCGCATCCATGATGGCATGCAGGGAGGCTGCCGCTCTTCTCTTCATCTTCTTCTCTTCATCTTCTTCTCTTCATCTTCTTTTCGGGCCGCTCCGCATCCATGATGGCATGGAGGGAGACTCCTGCTGTGTGACGCTTCTCCTCTACTGACGGTTCTTAAATAACGGGGGGCGGGGCCACCCAGTGACCCTGCCCCCTCTGACGCACGGGGACTTGACGAGACTTCCCTGTGGCATTCCCCGTGACGCCACCGGGAAGTCCCTCAAGTCCCCGTGCGTCAGAGGGGGTGGGGTCACTGGGTGGCCCCCCCCCCCGTTATTTAAGAACCATCAGAAGAGGAGAAGCGTAACACAGCGGGAGCATCCCTCCATGCCATCATGGATGCGGAGCGGCCCGAAAAGAAGATTAAGACAAGAAGATGAACAGAAGAAGATGAAGAGAAGAAGATGAAGAGAAGATGAAGAGAAGAGCGGGAGCCTCCCTCCATGCCATCATGGATGTGAAGCGGCCCGAGGAGAAGAAGGGAAGAAGATGCCGACGCTGCAGAGGAAGATGCCGGACGAGAACACCAGAGGAAGAACCAGAAGAACCAGAAGAACCAGAAGAAGATGGAGGAAGAAACCGAAGGACGATAGAAGATAGAAGAAAGAAGAAGTATTTAAATAAAGGAATTGTCAAAAACTGTCTCTTGTCATTTTTAATGTTTTTGACAGTACCCCCTTACCATTTCACACAGGGGGGAGGGCCGGGATCTGGGGGTCCCCTTGTTAAAGAGGGCTTCCAGATTCCGATAAGCCCCCCACCCGCAGATCCCCACAACCACCCAATGTTGAGGGCATGTGGCCTGGTACGGTTCAGGAGGGGGGCTCTCTCGTCCCCCCCTCTTTTCCTGCAGCCTGTTGTGTGCTCGGATAAGGGTTTGGTATGGATTTTTAGGGGGACCCCACGCCATTTTTTTTATTTTGGCCGGGGTTCCCCTTAATATCCATACTAGACCTGAAGGGCCTGGTATGGAATTTAGGGTGAATTTAGGGTGACCCCCACGTCATTTTTATTTTTTTAATTTTGGTTCGGGGTTCCCCTGTGCGGAACTCCCATGCCGTTTTTATCAAAGAACTTTTATGTGTATTGTCGGACCGGCAATGCATTAATAGCCGCGAGTAGTTTTAAATGACCTTTTTTCTTTTGAAATGTCATTTTGCTGTCAGACTGTTCTAAACACGGGAAACATGCGCCCCTTTACAGGCATACTATAGACACCCCCCAGGTACGAAATTTAAAGGAATATTACACTTTTATTGTTTCACTTTAAGCATTATTAAAATCACTGTTCCCGAAAAAACGTCCGTTTTTAAAACTTTTTTTTGCATTGATCCATGTCCCCTGGGGCAGGACCCAGGTCCCCAAATACTTTTTACGACAATAACTTGCATATAAGCCTTTAAAATTAGCACTTTTGATTATTCATGTACATGTCCTATAGACTTTAACGGTGTTCGCGTTTTCGAACAAATTTTTTGCCTGTTCGCATGTTCTGGTGCGAACCGAACAGGGGGGTGTTTGGCTAATCCCTATTCTGGTGTCCGACACTAGTGTTCCTTCGTCCAGATGTGTAAACAGCTGCTGAGTGTCCTCTCCTTACACTGAATCAAGTTTGCATTTCATTCTAGTTACAAACCCCTCTAGACAACAAACTTATTTTAATACAAATAGGCCTGAACAAATGTAGTTAACCTGTATCTGCCAAAAACATCTTATAAGTGGGTGAAAGAACGATGTTTCCTACGACCGAGTACTGTGCCCATGAACATGAAAGTTGCTATTTTAAACTGTACAACAGTAAAGAAAAGCACATGGAGCAGCATGCAAGTAATAATAATAATAGGAACACACGACAAGTACTTACTTTTTAGAAGCAGTTTCCTGATCTTTCTGTACTGATCTTGCTCCCTCAATTTGAGGTCTGACCATCATTTCCTCAGTTGATCCTTGGATCGCCGTACCCCAAAATTCCTGTGCAGACTCTTCACAACTTTAGGCATGATCTTGGCCTTTCCCACATTTGGGTTTGGGT
Source organism: Aquarana catesbeiana (assembly GCF_042186555.1). NCBI lineage: Eukaryota > Metazoa > Chordata > Amphibia > Anura > Ranidae > Aquarana > Aquarana catesbeiana. Next base: position 368,291,772 of record NC_133325.1, read on the forward strand.
ACGGTCCATACTTCCCATCATAGTCGGCCCTCTTAAAGATGTCCACTGTCTCTACCATCTCTATAAAGGCCATAATTGAGGCCTTCAATCTCCTCCAGGATCGTGAGGTTCGTGGCTCTGGCCTTTCGTCTTTGCTGCTCTCCTCTGCATGCAGCTGTTGTCGTTCTGCCATGTGGTCTCCCACTGCGCCGAAAGACAAGGGGCGGGGAATATACTAGACAGAATGTCAGGGGTGGGTGGAGTTTCACGCATGCGCAGTGTATATAAAACGTAACACGCGTGCGCCGTACGTACGATCGGTGAGCGGAGGACGGAGTAACGGAAGCGACGATCGTTATAACGAAGTTACAATTTTAACTTGGTGCATCAGTGGCCTATACTGCTTTTAGATTGAGGCCTATATTTCACCTGATATTAGGGTTTGTGTTGTGTTGTGTCTTGCAGAGAAAATGAATCCCTTCAATGATAGGGAATTTTTAGGAATATTCATTGATATGTTCAGGGAGCTGCCCTGTCTGTGGCAGGTGAACCACCCGTTTTATAATAATCAAACAAAGAGGCAGGCAGCGCTGGAGAAACTGCTTGAATTGGTGAAGCTGGTGGTCCCCACAGCAGACATCAAGTATTTAACGTCCAAAATTGGTGGCATGAGGAGCACTTATAATAGGGAGCACAGGAAGGTCCAGGATTCCCTGTGATCAGGAGCTGCAGCAGATGACATTTATGTACTCAGGCTGTGGTACTATGACAGACTGCATTTTCTGGCAGGCCAGACTGAACCCAGGCCAGCACTATCCAGTCTTTCTTCAAGGCTTCCTTCCCCCCCAGTTGAGGCTTCCAAAGACCAGGTATAGCCTGGTTACAGGTATAGCATTCTTACAAATATTTCTGGTTTCCAAATGAATGATGTTAAATACATGTTAGTTTTGATAATTAATTTCTGATTTCACAAAGTGTTTTACATATCAATAGACAATAGTGGCCACAAATGATTGGGGCAAGAATGAAAAATGCCGGGGTCAGAATGATAGTCTTTTCTATTTATTAACATTCAAATTGCAACAGTCATGAGCTGAAAATTGTGTGTGAATGATGAACCAAAAACTAAAACTATGTCTCTTTTTCACACACAGGAAAGTCTCAGCCAGGAGGAGGCCGTGGAAAGTGGCAGTCAGGAGGTGGCGGGGGTAAGGGGCAGCCAGGAGGTGGCTGGGCCCAGTAGCCTGCCTGAATCCCAGGTCCCCCCCTCGGCCTTCCACAAAAACGCGCCAAGAAGAGGAGTAACCTGGAGGAGGCAGCACCTGGCCTATTTCTGAAGGCTACTATGACCCTCAGAAACCCCCCCATTCTTCAAGAGGACTATGCCTACATGACAGCCTGCAAAATGCTGGAAATGGAGGAGGACCAATGCCTCTTATGTGAGGAAGTGATCTTACAAGCCCTAAATAAGGGCTTGAGGGGTGAACACACAAGCCAAAGCCACGTTTGTGAGTTGAACCATGGTCCTCCTCCTCCACTTCCTGCCACAAATCCAACACCAGAGCCACAGCCTGGTGTTGGAGTTGTGGGAAGGAAGCGTGTAAGGAAGACTAGAGAGTGATGGCCTGGGTTCAGTCTGGTCTGACAAAAGATGCAGGCTGTGGTATGACCACAGCCTGGGGACACATATGTCATCTGCTGCTGTTCCTGATCTCTTGTAGTCCTGGACTGGATTGTGCTCACTATTATATGGACTCCTCAGGCCACCAATTTTGACTGTAAAATAATTGATGTGTGCCCTGGGGTGCAAAGGCTTCACCAATTTCAGCAGTTTCTCTAGCGTTACCTTCCTCTTTATTTTGTTATGACCCAGAATAAATGGCTATTTATTTTTCAGAAATACTTGCCTATGTGTTTTACTTCAAAAATGACAGTTTGTGAGTAGGCAGGTACATTTCCTAAATACAATGTGAAATTAACAAGGGATACCAACACCAACCAACCTCCTTGAGGTTAAAAAATACAAGATAATAATGGTGTTGTGGTAACTTGACACATAAAACAATAAATAATATTATGGAGAGCACTAGAAAAAAATTTAGATCTTTATATAAAAAAAAAAAGAAACAAAAATTATAAAAAAAAAAAATCATATTATTCATGAGATCACGAAAAATAATTAAAAAATCAGTTTGTGAGAACTCTGTGTGAATATGAACAGCAAAACAACTTAATTCTTCTAGCATTCCAAAGAAGAAGAGAATGCGCTGCATTAAACTATTTAAAAAATTGCAGCGTGATGAATGTGCTCAATTACGAATGCTAGTTTTACCAGACCGATCGCTTCCGCCTCGTAATTTATTCTGAGCATGCGTGGCACTTTGTGCGTCGGAAATGTGTACACACAACCAGAATTTACGGAAACGGATTTTGTTGTCGGAAAATTTGAGAACCAGACCGACAAAAGGCTCCCATCAAACATTTTCCATCGGAAAATCCGACCGTGTGTACGGGGCATAACTCTCACTTCCTGTTCTGCTGACAGTAGTTTCTCCTGACAAGAAACGAGGAAAAATCCACAAAGGGAATACAGACAAAAGAGGAAAAAATGCGCCAGCGGTTCTAGCATGCCTTATGTTGGCCATACATGGATAGAAAATCGTTCCAAAAAAACTTTTGTTTTTGATAAAGATCCGTTGAATGCGTGTGTGGTAATGCCATCACTGTAACAACATTTTTTCCCCAATTGTCGACATATTATTGATCATTAAATCGTTAAATTAAACCATAAATGGTACAATTTTTGTCAATCAATCACACAATCTGCAGAAATGATGTAAAGATTTTTGGCCTTTGGGAGCTCTCCCACTCTTAAACTGTATTTATTTTGCAAGCTAACAAAGCACATGTGAGATACATCGCTCCTGTATGCGACACATCTGTTGTTTAAGCCATTGTTCCGTTGGCACATTTGTATCTTCTTTTTTAGTTACTAGAAGAGTTCTTAGTATAGTTAAAAGAAGAGTAAAGTAACAATTGCAATTGCAATTCTGGAAACAATGGCACTGGAAAAGGAGGAACAAAGAAAGAAAGAAATGCAAGTATGGAGCAAGGGTTGGCTTCTGAGAAGAGAAAAATTGTGCCATATGCCCTTTCTAACCAACTTGAGGGAAAGTTAACCTGACGACTACTGGAATTATCTCAGAATGTCCCAATAAACCTTTGACATTCTACTTCAACTGGTTGTCCCTCATTTAAAGAAGAAAAAAGCATTAATGAGGAAAGTAATCAGCTCAGAGCAGAGACTTATTGCAACATTGCATTTTTTAGCAACAGGAAGAACCCTGGAAGATTTTAAATGATTTTAGAGCAGTCACTCTGCTCACATGCAAGAATATTCCTGAAACATACAAGGCTATCACCAATGTCTTAAAGAATGAGTATTTGAAGGTTGGTAATATTTTATAAAGAGTTTCATGGTTTATTTGTAAACTTTAGCGTAATATCGATCAGAAGCTAAACTGTACATTTTGCACCATTGAAAAAAAAAATTATTGAACAAATAAACTGCCAAAGACCTATAGGTTTGTGAAATGTTGATCTTGTGTCCAGGAACTCTTTTTCCTGTTATTAGCATTGCATATTTCGCTGCCATGTGTTTTGAACCTGTGAGTGGGAGGGCATGTTGACATTATGTTACCATGCAGGTTCTGATTGTGATTGGGAGGGCATATTCATATTGTGTTGCCATGTGGGTTCTGGTTGTGACTGGGAGGGCATACTTATATTGCATTGCCATGTGAATTCTGGCTGTGATTGGGAGGGCATATGCCATTGCCAAGATGGTTCAGCTGGTGAAGGAGTGTGCATATTCATATTTAATCACCATGTTGGCTCTGGTACCGATCAGCTGGGAGTTTGCATTTGCCAATTATTAATGTACTGAGATGTAGGAGAATTAAACCCTGCAATATGGGTGTAAAGTGTAACTTGCTCCATTTGTCCAATGCTAAGAAGTTGATACATTAAAGGCTCAATAATTTGACGTTGTTGAGGAGACATCATGCAAAGTCTTATAGCAATATGATTTCCAAAGATATCACAGTCATCTGTGTCTTTCATAAGTGCAGCAGGTGCTTCCCAGTGAATTCTTTTGGTATCATATCCACTTTTCTATTTTTGCCTCGTTGGGGTGGTCTAGCTGTAGTGACAATTCTTGAGTATTATTTTTCTAGGGAGGCAGAAAATAAATATTAATGCATGAGTAAAAATTACATGATATAACCTTAACAGTATATACAGCATATATATATATATATATATATATATATATATACACAGTTGTGCTCATAACTTTATATACCCTGTCAGAATTTATGATTTCTTGCCCATTTTTCAGAGAATATGAATGATAACACAAATAATTTTCTTTCACTCATGGTTACTGTTTGGCTGAAGCATTTAATATCAATTAACCGTGTTTACTCTTTTTAAATCCTAATGACAACAGAAACTACCCAAATGACCCTGATCAAAAGTTTACATACCCTGGATTTTTTCCTGATAACATGCACACAAGTTGACACAAAGGGGTTTGAATGGCTATTAAAGGTAACCATCATCACCTGTGATCTGTTTGCTTGTAATTAGTTTGTGTGTGTATAAAAGGTCAATGCGTTTCTGGGCTCCTGACACACCCTTGCATCTTTCATCCAGTGCTGCACTGATGTTTCTGGATTCTGAGTCATGAGGAAAGCAAAATAATTGTCAAAGGATCTGCGGGAAAAGGTAGTTGAACTGTATAAAACAGGAAAGGGATATAAAAAGATATCCAAGGAATTGAGATTGCCAGTCAGCAGTGTTCAAACTCTAATCAAGAAGTTTGAAAATGAGGGGTTCTGTTGAAACGAAACCATGGTCACTCCGGGGAGATCTCAAATGTGCAGTTCATGCAAGACAGCCTAAGAATTTACAGGAACTGAAGACTTTTTGCCAAGAGGAATGGGCAGCTTTACCATCTGAGAAGATAAAGAGCCTCATCCACAAATACCACAAAATACTTCAAACTGTCATTTTAGTTTAAGAGGGCAATACACGGTATTAAGAACTGGGGTATATAAACTTTTGATCAGAGTCATTTGGGTAGTTTCTGTTGCCATTGTGATGTAAAAAGAGTAAACACAGTTGATTGATAATAAATGGCTTCAGCCAAACACTAACCGTGAGTGAAAGAAAAGATTTTGTGTTATCATATACAGTCAGGTCCATAAATATTGAGACATCAACACAATTCTAATCTTTTTGGCTCTATACACTACCACAATGGATTTGAAATGAAACGAACAAGATGTGCTTTAACTGCAGACTTTCAGCTTTAATTTGAGGGTATTTACATCCAAATCAGGTGAACGGTGTAGGAATTACAACAGTTTGTATATGTGCCTCCCACTTTTTAAGGGACCAAAAGTAATGGGACAGATTAACAATCATCCATCAAACTTTCACTTTTTAATACTTGGTTGCAAATCCTTTGCAGTCAATTACAGCCTGAAGTCGGGAACGCATAGACATCACCAGACGCTGGGTTTCATCCCTGGTGATGCTCTGCCAGGTCTCTACTGCAACTGTCTTCAGTTCCTGCTTGTTCTTGGGGCATTTTCCCTTCAGTTTTGTCTTCAGCAAGTGAAATGCATGCTCAATTGGATTCAGGTCAGGTGATTGACTTGGCCATTGCATAACATTCCACTTCTTTCCCTTAAAAAACTCTTTGGTTGCTTTTGCAGTATGCTTCGGGTCATTGTCCATCTGCAATGTGAAGCGCCGTCCAATGAGTTCTGAAGCATTTTGCCGAATATGAGCAGATAATATTGCCTGAAACACTTCAGAATTCATCCTGCTGCTTTTGTCAGCAGTCACATCATCAATAAGAGAACCAGTTTCATTGGCAGCCATACATGCCCACGCCATGACACTACCACCACCATGCTTCACTGATGAGGTGGTATGCTTTGGATCATGAGCAGTTCCTTTCCTTCTCCATACTCTTCTCTTCCCATTACTCTGGTACAGGTTATTCTTGGTCTCATCTGTCCATAGGATGTTGTTCCAAAACTGTGAAGGCTTTTTTAGATGTTGTTTGGCAAACTCTAATCTGGCCTTCCTGTTTTTGAGGCTCACCAATGGTTTTCATCTTGTGGTGAACCCTCTGTATTCACTCTGGTGAAGTCTTTTCTTGATTGTTGACTTTGACACACATACACCTACCTCCTGGAGAGTGTTCTTGATCTGGCCAACTGTTGTGAAGGGTGTTTTCTTCACCAGGGAAAGAATTCTTCGTTCATCCACCACAGTTGTTTTCTGTGGTCTTCCGGGTCTTTTGGTGTTGCTGAGCTCACCAGTGCGTTCTTTCTTTTTAAGGATGTTCCAAACAGTTGATTTGGCCACACCTAATGTTTTTGCTATCTCTCTGATGGGTTTGTTTTGTTTTTTCAGCCTAATGGTGGCTTGTTTCACTGATAGTGACAGCTTCTGAATCTCATATTGACAGTAACAGATTCCAAATGCAAATAGCACACTTGAAATGAACTCTGGACCTTTTATCTGCTCCTTGTAAATAGGATAATGAGGGAATAACACACACCTGGCCATGGAACAGCTGAGCAGCCAATTGTCCCATAACTTTTGGTCCCTTAAAAAGTGGGAGGCACATATACAAACTGTTGTAATTCCTACACCATTCACCTGATTTGAATGTAAATACCCTCAAATTAAAGCTGAAAGTCTGCAGTTAAAGCACATTTTGTTTGTTTCATTTCAAATCCTTTGTAGTGGTGTAGAGCACCAAAAAGATTAGAATTATGTCGATGTCCCAATATTTATGGACCTGACTGTATATTCTCTGAAAAATGGCCAAGAAATCATAAATTCTGCCAGGGTATGTAAACTTCTAAGCACAACTGTATATATATATATATATATATATATATATATATATATATATATAATATGTAATAGTGAGAGTCCCTGTCACTGTGAAAAGGGATGGAAAATGGACACAGAGTTTGCAGTGCTACAAAGCATAGCTTTGAAAGGGAGAAAACTGTGTTGGCAGCTTTCTCCAGTTTTTGGTATTCGGTCATGGGGCTCTGTAGTTTGGAGATTCTTGGGTGGGATGGATCTTCAACCCTGTGTCCAGACTTTGTAGATTACCAGCAGGGTGTGTGCTCAGGTGAGCACAGCACTTATAATGAGGGTATGGGAAGACCTCATGGCTCCCAGTTGGAGACTGCTCCACACCCAGAGAGACAGGAGGTCTTCAGGAGGCAGCCAGAACGTGTAACTGCAAGATGCAGTGGATCGGCCTGAGGACTAAGGCCAAAGCGGAGCTGTGAGCGCTAAAGTGAAGCCATCCACATTGAGGAATCCTGTGGTCTGTGTGACCAGGATAAAGAGCAGAGGTACTGCTAAAGAGAGCCAGGTGGGCTAGCATTTTCTATTGTGTTTATTTGCTGGAGATGAACCCCTGCGTGGGAACCCTTTATGTTACGGACTTTTATTTGCCTTTTTAATAAAAATGGGCTACCATGCCCTTAAATATAGTTCCTGACTGGCTTGAATCACTGACAAACGCATCTGCCACGAGAGCTAATGGTCCCCGATATTACTATATATATATATATATATATATATATATATATATATATATATACATACATACGTTTCCACTCCACTACATGTCAATATTAGCACCAGGTATCTTGTGTTGAGACATTTCCATCATAATTTGTATCTGTTTACAGAATCAGGGATAACAAATTCTTAAGACTACTGTCTCAAATGTCCAAAGTGTCTAGACACTATTTCCTAATGTTTAATTACTTTAGTCTTGCCGTCACCATTAGGGATGGGCGAACGGTTCAGCCCGAGGATAACTTATTCTCGGGCTGAACTTTGGCTGTTCGGGAAACAACGAGCAAATTCGAAAGCCGCGGAACCCCATTAAAGTCTATGGGACACTAACATGAAAAACCAAAAGTGCTAATTAAAGGCTTATATGCAAGTTATTGTCATAAAAAATATTTGGGGATCCGTGTCCTGCCCCAGGGGACATGTATCAATGAAAAAAAAAAGGTTTTAAAAACGGACCTTTTTTCGGGAGAAGTGATTTTAATAATGCTTAAAGTGAAACAATAAAAATGAAATATTCCTTTAAATATTGTGCCTGGGGGTAGTCTATAGTATGCCTGTAAAGTGGCACAGTTTTCCCGTGTTTAGAAACAGTACCAGCGGCTGTAATGAATTGTTGGGTCTCGGAAGTATAGATAAAATTCATTGAAAAAAAACGGCATGGGTTCCCTCCCAGTCCATTACCCTGCCCTTTTGGTCTGGTATGAATATTAAGGGGAACCCTGTGCCAAAATTTTTTAAAAAAACAGCGTAGGGGCCCCCCAAAATCCATACCAGACTCTTATCCGAGCATGCAACCTGGCAGGCCGCAGGAAAAGAGGGGGGATGAGAGAGTGGCCCCCTTCCCTCCTGAACCATACCAGGCCACATGCCCTCAACATGGGGAGGGTGCTTTGGAGTAGCCCAGATCCCGCCCCCCCATGTGAATTGGTAACAGGTACATTGTACCCCTACCATTTCACAAAAAAGTGTCAAAAATAGTAAAAAGGACAGGAAACACTTTGGAACAAGTCTTTTTTTAAAAAATAAAAAAATAAAAATGTCCCACAATGTAGAGCCATCTCACGCCGCCCGACGAGACGAAAAAAGAGAAAAAAAAGCCGCAACAGCTCCGTCTCCATGGGAGGCTCCCGCCGAGCGATGCTTCTTCTCGATGACAGCTGTTATATAGCTGAAGGGCGGGGCCACTCAGTGACTTAAACGGGCAACCCTGCCTTCCTCTGACATCACATGACGTCACTGCAGGCAAGCAGTTAAAGAGTCAATGTTTTTAAAAAAATCTTAATATCCCATGAGACTTTTAGACTTTCTTACTTGGACATTGTTGAAAATCACCATTGATATCAAAGTTCTAAAAAACATTTTAGTGTTATTACAAAACTTCTGTGCAAAAAATATCCATGCACAGAATACTCAAAACTTGATTAAGTTGGTTTAATTTCCCTTAGACCCCTTTCACAGTGAAGCTGTTTTCAGGTGTTTTAGCACTAGAAATAGCGCCTGTAAAGCATCTGAAAACACCATCTCATTCAGTGTGACTTTTCACACTGGGGCGGTGCGCTTGTGGAACGTTAGGAAAAGTCCTGCAAGCAGCATCTTTAGGGCAGTTTGGGAGCACTGTATACAGTGCTCACAAAACACCCTGCCCATTGAAATGAATGGGCAGTGCTTCCAAAGTGCCTGAAAAGTGCTTTGGAGGTGGCACTTTTAAACCCTTCTTCGGCCGCTAGCGGGGTGTTTTTAACCCAAAAAAGTGCCGCCTAAACAGCGCTGCTTAAACAGCGCTAAAGCACCGCTGAAATGAGTGAGGCTTTAGCACTAATGCTCGGGTGGCCCCAGTGTGAAAGGAGTCTTATACATCGCTGTAAGCTTTATTGATCATCTCCATTATCAAATGCAGATAGCAATTAGGGATGAGCCGAACACCCCCCCCCCGGTTCGGTTCGCAGCAGAACATGTGAACAGGCAAAAAATTTGTGCGAACATGTGAACACCGTTAAAGTCTATGGGACTCGAACGTGAAAAATCTAAAGTGCTAATTTTAAAGGCTACTATGCAAGTTATTGTCATAAAAAGAGTTTGGGGACGCGGGTCCTGCCCCAAGGGACATGTATCAATGCAAAAAAAGTTTTAAAAATGGCCTTTTTTTCGGGAGCAGTGATTTTAATAATGCTTAAAGTGAAACAATAAAAGTGAAATATTCCTTTAAATATTGTGCCGGGGGGGTGACTATAGTATGCCTGTAAAGTGGCACAGTTTTCCCGTGTTTAGAAACAGTACCAGCGGCTGTAATGAATTGTTGGGTCTCGGAAGTATAGATAAAATTCATTGAAAAAAAACGGCATGGGTTCCCTCCCAGTCCATTACCCTGCCCTTTTGGTCTGGTATGAATATTAAGGGGAACCCTGTGCCAAAATTTTTTAAAAAAACAGCGTAGGGGCCCCCCAAAATCCATACCAGACTCTTATCTGAGCATGCAACCTGGCAGGCCGCAGGAAAAGAGGGGGGATGAGAGAGTGGCCCCCTTCCCTCCTGAACCGTACTAGGCCACATGCCCTCAACATGGGGAGGGTGCTTTGGAGTAGCCCAGATCCCGCCCCCCCATGTGAATTGGTAACAGGTACATTGTACCCCTACCATTTCACAAAAAAGTGTCAAAAATAGTAAAAAGGACAGGAAACACTTTGGAACAAGTCCTTTTTTAAAAAATAAAAAAATAAAAATGTCCCACAATGTAGAGCCATCTCACGCCGCCCGACGAGACGAAAAAAGAGAAAAAAAAGCCGCAACAGCTCCGTCTCCATGGGAGGCTCCCACCGAGCGATGCTTCTTCTCGATGACAGCTGTTATATAGCTGAAGGGCGGGGCCACTCAGTGACTTAAACGGGCAACCCTGCTTCCTCTGACATCACATGACGTCACTGCAGGCAAGCAGTTAAAGAGTCAATGTTTTTAAAAAAATCTTAATATCCCATGAGACTTTTAGACTTTCTTACTTGGACATTGTTGAAAATCACCATTGATATCAAAGTTCTAAAAAACATTTTAGTGTTATTACAAAACTTCTGTGCAAAAAATATCCATGCACAGAATACTCAAAACTTGATTAAGTTGGTTTAATTTCCCTTAGACCCCTTTCACAGTGAAGCTGTTTTCAGGTGTTTTAGCACTAGAAATAGCGCCTGTAAAGCATCTGAAAACACCCTCTCATTCATTTCAGTGTGACTTTTCACATTGGGGCGGTGCGCTTGTGGGACGTTAGGAAAAGTCCTGCAAGCAGCATCTTCAGGGCAGTTTGGGAGCACTGTATACAGTACTCACAAAACACCCTGCCCATTGAAATGAATGGGCAGTGCTTCCAAAGTGCCTGAAAAGTGCTTCGGAGGTGGCACTTTTAAACCCTTCTTCGGCCGCTAGCGGGGTGTTTTTAACCCAAAAAAGTGCCGCCTAAACAGCGCTGCTTAAACAGCGCTAAAGCACCGCTGAAATGAGTGAGGCTTTAGCACTAATGCTCGGGTGGCCCCAGTGTGAAAGGAGTCTTATACATCGCTGTAAGCTTTATTGATCATCTCCATTATCAAATGCAGATAGCAATTAGGGATGAGCCGAACACCCCCCCCCCGGTTCGGTTCGCAGCAGAACATGTGAACAGGCAAAAAATTTGTGCGAACATGTGAACACCGTTAAAGTCTATGGGACTCGAACGTGAAAAATCTAAAGTGCTACTTTTAAAGGCTACTATGCAAGTTATTGTCATAAAAAGAGTTTGGGGACGCGGGTCCTGCCCCAAGGGACATGTATCAATGCAAAAAAAGTTTTAAAAATGGCCTTTTTTTCGGGAGCAGTGATTTTAATAATGCTTAAAGTGAAACAATAAAAGTGAAATATTCCTTTAAATATCGTGCCTGGGGGGTGACTATAGTATGCCTGTAAAGTGGCACATTTTTCCCGTGTTTAGAACAGTCCCTGCACAGAATGACATTTTTAAAGGAATAAAAGTCATTTAAAACTGCTTGCGGCTGTAATGTAATATCGGGTCCCGGCAATATAGATGAAAATCATTGAGAAAAATGGCATGCCCCCCCCCCCCAGCCCATTACCAGGCCCTTTGGGTCTGGTATGGATATTAAGGGGAACCCCGCTCCCAAATTACAAAAAAGAAGGCATGGGGCCCCCAAGCCCTATATATAACAGTATACAGGCGGTCCCTGGGTTACAAACAAGATAGGGACTGTAGGTTTGTTCTTAAGTTGAATCTGTTTGAAATTTGGAGCAGGAACATTTTTAAAGTGTAGCTCCAGCCAAAAAATCTATTTTTAAGCTTTTTGGATACCATAGGGAAGGGTTATCACCCCTGTAACATTTGTTTTGCTGTCTGTGCCCCTGTTCACAAGATTTCACCTCACTTTCTGTCCCAATGACAATTGGATTTTGAAAATTTTGGGTTATTAGGGAAACTAGAATTGGTGATAAAGCATCAGTGGAGTCACCTTTTTCCCATATTAACTCTTACAGGAGAAAATTTTCCCTTCTTGGGGATAGATTTCCTCTCATTTTCTGCTGTCTCCCTCCGTTTGTAAGTAGGAGTCATTTGTAAGTCGGATGTTTGAAAATAGTGGACCACCTGTATATACTATACGGCCTGCCCTATACACTCTGCGCAAAATTGGGCCTTAGGTGTTGGTGGTACCAGAACACTGTAACCCCTCACAGTTACTCTTGGTGGGCACTGGAACGGGCCCTGCTGTGAAATATTAGAGCAAAAATTGTAATTACATGCCCCTGTTAAACAGGGACAGAAAAATGGGCCCTTAGGCGGTGGTGGTGGTGGAGGCACAACACTGTAAAGCCTCACAGATACTCTTGTTGAGCACAGGCATGGGCCCTGCTCTGAAATATTAGATTCAAGTCTCCAAGTCTGATCTTGCCCCTAGATATTCCTGCACCATGTAATTCAGACACTGGTGATGGTTGCTGGAACCAATCAGACCTTGGCGCTGAGGACTGAAGAATTGTCCGAAGGCATCGGTCAGCCGGCCACCTTGTCCACTGATCTTTCTGTGACTGAACAAAGCCTCAGCAACACGTTGTCCAGCACCAGGAAATTGTAACCTCCCAGGCTCTGGAAACGTATTGCACAAACCTTTCTGCAAGGCCTCCCGAAGATGTTTCATCCTCTGCTCCCTCTGCAAAGGCTGGATAAGTTCTGCAACCTTACCCTTATTACATGGATCAAGAAGGGTTGCCAGCCAGTAATGATCCCTCTCCTTGATTCTACGAATCCTAGGGTCCTTTCGCAGGCTTTGCAGAATCAGGGAGGCTATGCAGCATAAGTTTGCAGAGGCATTCGATCCTGAGTCCTCTGGGTCACTAAGGAACACAAGATCCTCAATCACCTCCTCCCAGCCACGTACAACTCCATGGGTTTTTGGGGACTGACAACGATCCCTTGAAGACTGCTGCTGATGCTGAGTGTTATCCTCCACCTCCATGCTGACACAATAATCCTCCTCCTCTTCTTCTTCCTGTGTGATCGGCGGGCCTGCAGGGCCTGCCAATACTATCTGGATAAAGGGGGCCTTGAGAGGTAAGGAAGTCTTCCTCTTCCTCCCTTTGTTCTGCCTCAAGTGCCCTGTCCATTATTCCATGAAACGCGTGCTCCAACAGGAAGACAAGAGGGACAGTATCACTGATGCATGCACTGTCACTGCTCACCATCCTTGTGGCCTCCTCAAATGGTGACAGGACAGTGCATGCATCCTTGATCAGTAGCCACTGGCATGGCAAAATAAAGCCAAGCTCCCCTGACCCTATCCTGGTGCTATACTCACACAGGTACTCATTGATGGCCCTCTGCTGCATGTGCATCCGCTGCAGCATTGCCAACATTGAGTTCCACCTGGTGGGCATGTCACAAATGAGGCATTTCTTGGGCAGCTTGCATTCTCTTTGAATGTCAGCCAGCCAAGCACTGGCATTATATGACCAGCAGAAATGACCACAGACTTTCCTGGCCTGCCTCAGGAGATCCTGTAAGCCCGGGTACCTGCTCAAGAACCGCTGCACAACCAAATTCAGGACGTGAGCCAAACAGGGAACATGGGTCAAGTGTCCCTGTTGGAGGGTAGAGAGGAGGTTGGTGCCATTGTTGCATACAACCAAGCTGGCGTGGCATCAACCACCTCCGAGCCTGCCCCTGCAGAGCTGCCAGAATCTCTGCCCCAGTGTGGCTCCTGTCCCCTAAGCAGACCAACTCAAGCACCACATAGCATATTTTTGCATCTTTGTGCTTGCGTAGCCCCTTGAACGCCTATGGAGCACCGCTGGTTCAGAGGACAAATCTGCAGAGGAAGAGGCCATAGAGGAAGAAGAAGAGGAGGGGGTGGAGGAGAGAGCTGTGGCAGAATCACCACTACTAGCATTTTGGAGGCGTGGTGGCGGAACAAGCTCCAACAATACTGAACCCTGTCCTGCATCCTTCCCAGATGCCAGCAGAGTTACCCAGTGCGCCGTGAAAGAAAGATAATGTCCCTGTCCATGCCTGCTGGACCATGAGTCAGCGATAATATGTACCTTACTGCTGACCACCCTGTCCAACAAGGCCAAGACATTGCCTTCCAAATGCTGATTAGGGATGAGCCGAACACCCCCCTGTTCGGTTCGCACCAGAACATGCGAACAGGAAAAAAATTTGTTCGAACAGCGTTAAAGTCTATGGGATACAAATAATCAAAAGTGCTAATTTTAAAGACTTATATGCAAGTTATTGTCATAAAAAGTGTTTGGGGACCTGGGTCCTGCCCCAGGGGACATGGATCAATGCAAAAAAAAGTTTTAAAAACGGCCGTTTTTTCGGGAGCAGTGATTTTAATAATGCTTAAAGTGAAACAATAAAAGTGTAATATCCCTTTAAATTTCATAGCTGGGCGGTGTCTATAGTATGCCTGTAAAAGGGCGCATGTTTCCCGTGTTTAGAACAGTCTGACAGCAAAATGACATTTCAAAGGAAAAAAAGTCCTTTAAAACTACTCACGCCTATTAATGCATTGCCGGTCTGACAATACACATAGAAGTTCATTGATAAAAACGGCATGGGAATTCCCCACAGGGGAACCCCGAACCAAAATTAAAAAAAAAAAAAAAGACGTGGGGGTCCCCCTAAATTCCATACCAGGCCCTTCAGGTCTGGTATGGATATTAAGTGGAACCCCGGCCAAAATTTTAAAAAAAAATGACGTGGGGGGTCCCCCTAAATTCCATACCAGGCCCTTCAGGCCTGGTATGGTGCCAAAGTTAAAAAAAAACAGTGTGGGGTCCCCCAAAAATCCATACCAGACCCTTATCCGAGCACGCAACCTGGCAGGCCGCAGGAAAAGAGGGGGGACAAGAGAGCAGCCCCCCTCCTGAACCGTACCAGGCCACATGCCCTCAACATTGGGAGGGTGCTTTGGGGTAGCCCCCCAAAACACCTTGTCCCCATGTTGATGAGGTCAAGGGCCTCATCAACCACCCTGGCCGGTGGTTGTGGGGGTCTGAAGAGAAGAGCGTGAGCCTCCCTCCATGCCATGGATGCGGAGCGGCCGAGGAGAAGAAGGGCAGAAGACGCCGCGGAGGGAATGCTGGACGAGAACACCAGAGGAAGAACCAGAAGAACCAGAAGAAGAAGAAAGATGAAGGAAGATAGAAGAAAGAAGAAGCATTTAAATAAAGGAATTGTCAAAAACTGTCTCTTGTCATTTTTAACATTTTTGACAGTTTTTTAGTGAAATGGTAGGGGTACGTACCCCCTTCCATTTCACACAGGGGGGAGGGCCGGGATCTGGGGGTCCCCTTGTTAAAGGGGGCTTCCAGATTCTGATAAGCCCCCTGCACGCAGACCCCCACAACCACCGGCCAGGGTTGTGGGGATGAGGCCCTTGTCCTCATCAACATGGGGACAAGGTGTTTTGGGGGGCTACCCCAAAGCACCCTCCCAATGTTGAGGGCATGTGGCCTGCGGCCTGCCAGGTTGCGTGCTCGGATAAGGGTCTGGTATGGATCATTGGGGGGACCCCACACCGTTTTTTTTTTAATTTTGGCGCAGAGTTCCCCTTAATATCCATACCAGACCTGAAGGGCCTGGTATGGAATTTAGGGGGACCCCCACGTCTTTTTTTTTTTTTTTTTTTTTTTTAATTTTGGTTCAGGGTTCCCCTGTGGGGAATTCCCATGCCGTTTTTATCAATTAACTTCTATGTGTATTGTCGGACCCGCAATGCATTAATACCCGCAAGTAGTTTTAAATGACTTTTTTCCTTTGAAATGTCATTTTGCTGTCAGACTGTTCTAAACATGGAAAACATGCGCCCCTTTACAGGCATATTATAGACACCCCCCAGCTATGAAATTTAAAGGGATATTACACTTTTATTGTTTTTTTTTTTTTGCATTGATACATGTCCCCTGGGACAGGACCCAGGTCCCCAAACACTTTTTATGACAATACCATGCATATAAGCCTTTAAAATTAGCACTTTTGATTTCTCCTATAGACTTTTAAAGGGTGTTTGCGGCATTCGAATTTGCCGTGAACACCCCAAATTGTTCGCTGTTTGGCGAACTTGCGAACAGCCGATGTTCGAGTCGAACATGAGTTCGACTCGAACTCGAAGCTCATCCCCCATGCTGATAGAGAGCCGGAATGGCCTTCCGTTAAAGGAAATGGCGTTTGGGAACCTGCCACTGAAGTACCGCACATTCCACAAATTCACGACAAGGGGCAGAGTCTACCAGCTGAAAAGGCAACAGTTGCAGTGCTAACAATGTGGCCAAGCTAGTATTCAGACGCTGAGCATATGGATGGCTGGGAATGAATTTCTTTTGATGGTTTAGCAACTGGGGTAGGGAAATTTGCCTGCTAAAATCAGATGTAGGTGTACCGCTAGCAGATTGGCTGCAAATACTTGGGACACCTATTTCTATACCTTCATTCCTCTCAGTGCAGGTTTCTGAGGGGACTGGAGGTATAGTGGGGTTGGAGATCCCAGCTGATGAGGAGCAAGGAGAGGTCTGCCTTTTTCTTTGATGTGGGTCTTTTAAGTGCTGTTGCCAACAGACTGCATGGGAGGTCGTCATATGTCTGGTCAAGCATGTGGTGCCCAAGCGGCTGCTGTTTTGGCAATGCTTGATACGCTTCAGACATATGTTGCAAACAGCAATGGTGCGATCTGCTGCACATGTGTCAAAAAAGGCCCACACCAAAGAACTTTTCAAAATATGCGGGGAGTCAGCAGCGCCCTGCACCTGCTTAGCTCTGTGGTCTGATGCAATAGGGTGGCTGCCCTTAAGCTGCCCCCTGGAGGGCATGCTGCCTCATTGGAGATGTGCCACTTCCTCCTCTCTTCTATCAGGCACCCAAGTAGAGTCAGTGACCTCATCATCCCCTCCCTCCCCATCACTGGAACAAACTTGGCAGTATTATGTGTACACCACCAGAAGTGTAATAACAACTATGGGTGCACTGTATGTATTGTGTACTGTGTACACCACAAGAAAAGTAGTAGCAACTACACTATGGGTGCACGTTACTGTGTACACCAACAGAAGTGTAATAACAACTATGGGTGTACTGTATGCATTGTGTACACCATCAGAAAATTAGTAGCAACTGCACTAGGGGTGCACGGTATAGCGTACACCAACAAAAGTCTAATAGCAACTATGGGTGCACTGTATGTATTGTGTACTGTGTACACCACCAGAAAAGTAGTAGCAACTGCACTATTGGTGCACGGTATTGTGTACACCACCAGAAGTGTAATAGCAACTATGGGTGCACTGTATGTATTGTGTACTGCGTACACCACCAGAAAAGTAGTAGCAACTGCACTATGGGTGCACGGTACTGCGTACACCAAATGAAGTGTAATAACAACTATGGGTGTACTGTATGTATTGTGTACTGTGTACACCACCAGAACAGTAGTAGCAACTGCAGTATGGGTGCACGGTACTGTGTACACCAACAGAAGTGTAATAACAACTATGGGTGCACTGTATGTATTGTGTACACCACAAGAAAAGTAGTAGCAACTGTACTAGGGGTGAACGGTATTGTGTACACCACCAGAAGTCTAATAGCAACTATGGGTGCACTGTATGTATTGTGTACTGTGTACACCACCAGAAAAGTAGTAGCAACTTCACTAGGGGTGCACGGTATTGTGTACACCAACAGAAGTGTAATAACAACTATGGGTGCACTGTATGTATTGTGTACACCACCAGAAAAGTAGTAGCAACTGCACTAGGGGTGTAAGGTATTGTGTACACCACCAGAAGTCTAATAGCAACTATGGGTGCACTGTTTATATTGTGTACTGTGTACACCACCAGAAAAGTAGTAGCAACTGCACTAGGGGTGCATGGTACTGTGTACACCAACAGAAGTGTAATAACAACTATGAGTGTACTGTATGTATTGTGTACTGTGTACACCACCAGAAAAGTAGTAGTAACTGCACTATGGGTGCACGGTACTGTGTACACCAACAGAAGTGTAATAACTATGGGTGAACTGTATGTATTGTGTACTGTGTACACCACAAGAAAAGTAGTAGCAACTGCACTATGGGTGCACGTTACTGTGTACACCAACAGAAGTGTAATAACAACTATGGGTCTACTGTATGCATTGTGTACACCATCAGAAAAGTAGTAGCAACTGCACTAGGGGTGCATGATATAGCGTACACCACCAAAAGTCTAATAGCAACTATGGGTGCACTGTATGTATTGTGTACTGTGTACACCACCAGAAAAGTAGTAGCAACTGCACTATGGGTGCATGGTACTGTGTACACCAACAGAAGTGTAATAACAACTATGAGTGCACTGTATGTATTGTGTACACCACCAGAAATGTAGTAGCAACTGCACTAGGGGTGCACGGTATTGTGTACACCACCAGAAGTCTAATAGCAACTATGGGTGCACTGTTTATATTGTGTACTGTGTACACCACCAGAAAAGTAGTAGCAACTGCACTAGAGGTGCACAGTACTGTGTACACCAACAGAAGTGTAATAACAACTATGGGTGTACTGTATGTATTGTGTACTGTGTACACCACCAGAAAAGTAGTAGCAACTGCATTATGGGTGCACGGTACTGTGTACACTAACAGAAGTGTAATAACAACTATGGGTGTACTGTATGTATTGTGTACTGTGTACACCACCTGAAAAGTAGTAGCAACTGCATTATGGGTGCACAGTACTGTGTACACTAACAGAAGTGTAATAACAACTATGGGTGTACTGTATTGTGTACACCACCAGAAAAGTAGTAGCAATGGCACTATGGGTGCACGGTACTGTGTACTGTGTACACCGCCTGAAGTATATTAGAAACAGTAGGCTTGGCTACACTGGATGCAGTGAAAAAAAAAAAAAAAAAAAAAAATATATATATATATATATATATATATATATATATATATATATATATATATATATATATATATACGAGACTGGCTGTATATGTCCATCTGCAGTCTTATGATCTCTGGCGCTGTGACATATAGGGGGTTATTTACGAAAGGCAAATCCACTTTGCACTACAAGTGCATACTACAAGTGCAAAGTGCACTTGAAATTGTGTAGATCTGAGGGGCAGATCGAAATGAGGGAAACCTCTGCTCATTTATATCATCCAATCATGTTTTGTTTTTTTTTTCTCTATACAAATATCCAATCATGTGCAAGCAAAAATGCTGTTTTTTATTTTCCTTGCATGTCCCCCTCAGATCTACAGTGACTGCACTTCCAAGTGCACCTTTAGTGCAATTTCAAGTGCACTTTGCACTTGTTGTTTGCACTTGTAGTGCAAAGCGGATTTGCCTTTCGTAAATAACCCCCATAGTGTAGTCGGCCGCAGTGTAGTGTAACAAAGCCCCGTCTTCTCCTCGTTCTCGTCCGTGATAGGCTGAACACTGACTCACTGCTGGGAAACTGAGTCAGTGTTCCATCACCACGGACAAGGAGGAGGCGGGGCTTTGCTACACTACACGGCAGTCGACTAGACTGTATGTCACAGCGCCGGAGATCATAAGACTGCAGATGGACACAGCGATGGTACTTAAGGCATGGATCAGGTAGGGAGATTGGCACATGCAGATGGACAGTGAGGCATGCAGATGGACAGTGAGGCACAGTGAGGCATGCAGATGGACAGTAAGGCACAGTGAGGCATGCAGATGAACAGTGAGGCATGCGGATGGACAGTGAGGCACAGTGAGGCATGCAGATAGACACAGTAAGGCTGCAAATGGGCACAGTGAGGCTGCAGATGGGCATTGTTGACCCTCTTTAACACTTACAGTAGCTGTGCATTTCTCACCCTAGGCTTATACTCGAGTCAATAAGTTTTCCCAGTTTTTTGTGGTAAAATTAGGTGCCTCGGCTCAGCTTATACTTAAATATAAACTGCAGCTAACTGGATAACCTGCCTGCCTGCTCAATCTAAATGACATTCTCTCTGTCCATGCCAACAACACACTACACGGGCCGAAGTGCAGGCAGCCTTATATAGTGTGGGGCGTGGACTTAGTCCCCCTGAGCTATGATTGGCCAAAGGCACCCTGCCTTTGACCAATTATGGCTCTCTTAGCTGAGGGCGCTGGGATTGGCCAAAGCATGCAGGTCTTGGTGCATGCTTTGGCCACTCATCATACAACAATGCACTGCGCTCCCGCAGTGCATTATGGGGCCTTACGCAACGCTCAAATTTGGCGCAAACTCCCCATAATGTTCGGTTTTCAACGAACAGGCGAACAGCCAATGTTTGAGTCCAACTCATGTTCGACCCGAACATAGAGCTCATCCCTCATAGCAACCCAACCTAGTGGGCGGCACAGTGGTGTAGTGGATAGCACTTTCGCCTAGCAGTAAGAAGGGTTGCTGGTTCGAATCCCAACCATGACACTACCTGCCTGGAGTTTGCATGTTCCCCCTGTGCCTGCGTGGGTTTCCTCCGGGTACTCCGGTTTCCTCCCACACTCCAAAGACATGCTGGTAGGTTAATTGGCTTCTGTCTAAATTGTCCCTAGTATGTATGAATGTGAGTTAGGGACCTTAGATTGTAAGCTCCTTGAGGTTAGGGACTGATGTGAATGTACAATGTATATGTAAAGCGCTGCGTAAATTGACAGCGCTATATAAGTACCTGAAATAAATAAAACAATAGGTTTTCAGCTTGAAGTGGATTTTGGACTAGTTGCAATGTGTTACTTAGCCTTGCACTTTTCTTATTCTCTTGTTATTAAAAAAAAATGATGCCTTTTTAAAACATATATACAATTTCTTGGCACTTTTTAACTTTTACCTAACTGGATAACCTGCCTGCCTGCTCAATCTAAATGACATTCTCTCTGTCCATGCCAACAACACACTACACGGGCCGAAGTGCAGGCAGCCTTATATAGTGTGGGGCGTGGACTTAGTCCCCCTGAGCTATGATTGGCCAAAGGCACCCTGCCTTTGACCAATTATGGCTCTCTTAGCTGAGGGCGCTGGGATTGGCCAAAGCATGCAGGTCTTGGTGCATGCTTTGGCCACTCATCATACAACAATGCACTGCGCTCCCGCAGTGCATTATGGGGCCTTACGCAACGCTCAAATTTGGCGCAAACTCCCCATAATGTTCGGTTTTCGACGAACAGGCGAACAGCCAATGTTTGAGTCCAACTCATGTTCGACCCGAACATAGAGCTCATCCCTCATAGCAACCCAACCTAGTGGGCGGCACAGTGGTGTAGTGGATAGCACTTTCGCCTAGCAGTAAGAAGGGTTGCTGGTTCGAATCCCAACCATGACACTACCTGCCTGGAGTTTGCATGTTCCCCCTGTGCCTGCGTGGGTTTCCTCCGGGTACTCCGGTTTCCTCCCACACTCCAAAGACATGCTGGTAGGTTAATTGGCTTCTGTCTAAATTGTCCCTAGTATGTATGAATGTGAGTTAGGGACCTTAGATTGTAAGCTCCTTGAGGTTAGGGACTGATGTGAATGTACAATGTATATGTAAAGCGCTGCGTAAATTGACAGCGCTATATAAGTACCTGAAATAAATAAAACAATAGGTTTTCAGCTTGAAGTGGATTTTGGACTAGTTGCAATGTGTTACTTAGCCTTGCACTTTTCTTATTCTCTTGTTATTAAAAAAAAATGATGCCTTTTTAAAACATATATACAATTTCTTGGCACTTTTTAACTTTTACCTAACTGGATAACCTGCCTGCCTGCTCAATCTAAATGACATTCTCTCTGTCCATGCCAACAACACACTACACGGGCCGAAGTGCAGGCAGCCTTATATAGTGTGGGGCGTGGACTTAGTCCCCCTGAGCTATGATTGGCCAAAGGCACCCTGCCTTTGACCAATTATGGCTCTCTTAGCTGAGGGCGCTGGGATTGGCCAAAGCATGCAGGTCTTGGTGCATGCTTTGGCCACTCATCATACAACAATGCACTGCGCTCCCGCAGTGCATTATGGGGCCTTACGCAACGCTCAAATTTGGCGCAAACTCCCCATAATGTTCGGTTTTCGACGAACAGGCGAACAGCCAATGTTTGAGTCCAACTCATGTTCGACCCGAACATAGAGCTCATCCCTCATAGCAACCCAACCTAGTGGGCGGCACAGTGGTGTAGTGGATAGCACTTTCGCCTAGCAGTAAGAAGGGTTGCTGGTTCGAATCCCAACCATGACACTACCTGCCTGGAGTTTGCATGTTCCCCCTGTGCCTGCGTGGGTTTCCTCCGGGTACTCCGGTTTCCTCCCACACTCCAAAGACATGCTGGTAGGTTAATTGGCTTCTGTCTAAATTGTCCCTAGTATGTATGAATGTGAGTTAGGGACCTTAGATTGTAAGCTCCTTGAGGTTAGGGACTGATGTGAATGTACAATGTATATGTAAAGCGTGCGTAAATTGACGGCGCTATATAAGTACCTGAAATAAATAAAACAATAGGTTTTCAGCTTGAAGTGGATTTTGGACTAGTTGCAATGTGTTACTTAGCCTTGCACTTTTCTTATTCTCTTGTTATTAAAAAAAAATGATGCCTTTTTAAAACATATATACAATTTCTTGGCACTTTTTAACTTTTACCTGATGTGCTGGGTGTTGCTTTACTTTAAGAAATTACATTTTGTTTCTGCTCTGGGATTACTACTAGATACAAAACTGATGAAGCAGCAGTGAACCAGCAGAAAGATTTTTATCACTTTTTTCTAAGACAAGTGTTGCTACATTCGTAAAGCCTGTAATTGCAAATCAATATGATCTAACATCAAGGTGTTATGTACTTGGAGACAAAAATATAGCTCCAGCAATTGAACAGTTTTATACTATATGGGTGTACAGTAAATGTATTCAATTAAATGATTTTCTACTGTACCTTTATCAGCACTGTGTTCTTGATTGTCAGTTTTAGTAAAGATTTTACTGAATCTCCAAATAGTCTTTAAGTATAGTAAATATTTCTTAGGGAAGTAGTTACATTTTTTTTAGTAAAGTATGTTTACTAAAAACTATTTTTTTTTTTTTTTTACATTTTCTGTTTCAGCTGTATGTGTAAGCAACAACACAAAAATATTTTATTAAAGTGAACCTACGATCTTACCTTATATACTTAAGTGGTACCACATGCAGAATGCAGGCACCTCCAGGTACTTTTATGCATCTTTGAAAGTAAATGGGGGGTGGGTTACTAAAAATAGAGCACACAGAATCTGGTGCAGCTGTGCATAGTAACCAATTAGCTTCTAGGATTTATTGTCAAATGTGTATTGTCTAAATTTAGATGAAAACGTTCACAGACCAAAATAGCTGCTAATTTGCACCTGTATCTCCCTCTTGCTGTAGTGATAAATCCAGAGGGAGGTGAGTAAAGCAGTGCAGACTATCTTTCCACTTCTAGTTCACACAAACGCCTGTTTAAGAATTTCCTGTCATCCTATCCTTCATTAGAGCAATGTTCAGAGGTGAAAATGGAAGCTTCACCTCAAAAACCTTCACCTCAACAACTTGAAGTCACACTTAATAATTCCTTTATTCTCCAAAAATATCTCATTCACATCCACAAATCTTTTCTTACTGTGTGGTTCTGCCTCCCTGTAATGTCCTCCATGGGCTTTTCTGTTTCCCCCCGTTTTCATTTGTTTGGAAGGGAAGTGCACATTTTTTGTGGTCATGTGCATTGCTCTATAGGGAACTAAAAATCCCATAGTCAGTAGTTTATAGACCATAGTCCATCTTGAGAGCAAGCAAGAGAAGGTGGCTATGCGCTACAAACAGTGGGGCCATGGAGAATGGTTTTAGCCACTCTCTAACAGGAAGTCAAATCACAGCAGCAATTTGGCAATTTGGAAGCGATTGAGATCAGTTAACATTTTTTTTAAACAGAGTTTAGTGTCTCTTTAATCTTGTCCTCACCAAATATATACTATATACAGTATATATTGTACATGTATAGAATGCTAAATTTGGGTTTATGAAAAAAAAACTGTTTTTTGAAGGAGCATATTTAAATTGCATGGAACGACACTTCTAGCATTGTACACATATTTAAATTAGCATACAAAAATAAATAAATGGACAAAATATGATCATAATAATAAGGGCCGCTTCAAACTGCCCCCTGTGCTTTTTCTAAAGATTAGCTAACCAGCAGTTTTCATGCGGGTTAGCTGGACTTCCCCAAAGACTTCTATGAGGTCCTGCGGTCTTGGTGCGGTATCAGAAAGTGCACCAAAAGTCCTGTATGCTGCATCTTCGGTGCGCTTTCTAAAACTGCACCGAAACTGCAGGACCTTATATAAGTCTATGGAATAGAGGAGCAAACTTACACAAAAAACATGGGTTAGCTGCACTTTGCCCAAAGTGCAATGGGACCACACCAGGGAAGTGTGAAGGCACCCTTACACTTGCAGAGTAAATAATTGACACAGTTTACCTGGCTGTATGTAAGAAAAACCACACAATGGGGGTTATTTACCAAAGGAAAATCCACTTTGCACTACAAGTGTAAATTGCACTTGAAATTGCACTGAAAGTGCACTTGGAAGTGCAGTCACTGTAAATCTAAGGGATAGATCTGAAATGAGGGGAAGCTCTGCTGATTTTATTATCCAATCATGTGCAAGCTAAAATGCTGTTTTTTATTTTCCTTGCATGCCCCCCTCGGATCTACAGCGACTGCACTTCCAAGTGCACTTTCAGTGCAATTTCAAATGCACTTTGCACTTGTAGTGCAAAGTAGATTTGCCTTTAGTAAATAACCCCCAATATAAAGTATTAAAAGCAAATATTAAAATAATGGCTGTATCTTAAAAGGTCAAAATGTATAAAGTATCTATAGCCACTGGATTGTAACCATGATCTTAAATAACTATTAAAAATAATACAGTTTTGAAATAGTGTCGCAAAGTAGTATATATTAAAATTGTTTACAAAAATAAACATAATAAGGCATAGAGTTAAAACATAGAAGCTCAATCCATAGTGCTAAATAGAAAATGAACCAAATGGATAGACCTATAAAAAATGGATTATAAAAACTTTGGGAAATATACAAGCTGTTAAAGTAAACAGAGAAATGTAAAACTTAAGATATACAGTACATGTATGTATTTATCTTTAAAACATTGACATTTTTAACTGGTTACTATTGTACATATTTTGCTTAATTGTGGCTGTCATCCTGCACTCCTAGTTCTGCTGCACCTTTATTTTCAGTGTACAGTATTCCTATTTCTGTTTTAATTGTTGATAATGTCCCAATTGATGAAGAGGAAATGTATGTTACTGGCACAGAGAATATACTAAAAAGATTAGTTTATTTACAATCTGCTTGCATAGTTCCTTTGCCCATTGCACTAAAATGTGTAACATCCCTTGAAAATACTACTGTTGAAGTCACTTGCATCTGGTAATATAAAGAACCACTGTCATAGAAGTTGTGTAATAATACTCACCCTATATAATAACTTCTTTGGAGGCGACTGAACAAAAATCTATCCAATTATCTGAAGACCACTGCCAACAAGTTCCACGGTCTCCAAAGTACATGGTTAGTACTTTTTTTCTTTAGCAGTCATTCCTAGCATAGTTTGTAAAAAGCGAACCAAAAATACATAAAGAAGTACAACTCAACACAAATCTTTTCAATTTCTTAAAATTAACTACTGAAATTTTTATTTGTAAGTACTTATTCTGAGTGCATCTTTTTTTGTCTATGAAAGTTGAAGGATTTCCATTTACATCAAGGTCAGTCATTATGAAAAAAGTTTCATTTTAGTAGTGCAAGTACTATTTCTTTATTTAAGCACCATTATCCAGCAGAGATAGTCACCCACCAATGGAATTCAATTAGAATGCAAACATAAGAAAGTAAATGAAGGGCCATTAGCCTCAATTCAAGCTAAGTGGAACAGACTCACTGTGAAAAACATTTAGCAATATTCAGCTTTAATGCCATTGATGAATGTAAAGCCGTGTATAGATAAAACTTTTTTTTAGGGTTGCAGAAAAATGAAAATGTACTCAATGTACATGCCTATAAGTGTTTTTGCTTTTGTTTTGTTTTTTATATATATATATATCCCACAGGCACTTAAAACTATACAATATATACAGACACCTTTTAGATTTTAATTACCAGAGGTGTTCTCTGGATTCGGTGATGCTGCAGGGTGACTTGCACAGATTTATTAATGGCAAACTTGAAATACGCAAGCCAAGTTTGGGTATGGTATGGGACAGTGTTCTTTTTTGCAAATAGAGATTATAACTCATAGATGTATTTATGAAGGAATTTTAAAATTAAATAAAATGATAGTTACAATGTTTTTATAGATAAAATATAGAAAAGTTTATACTTACCTGCCATGTGCTATGGGGGCACATGTGCAGGTGTGCTCCCAGGCCGGGCTGTGTGCGTCCGTAGACACACACAGGATAACTCAGTCATGCTGCCCACTCCCTTCTCACACAATTTGACTGGCAGCAGCAGAAGCCAATGGCATCCTTGGCTGCCTGAGCCTCCAGTGAAAAGAGGAAGAGGAAAGAAAAGAGATGCAGCTGGGCACAATGCTGGATTGAGAGAGGACTCATGTGAGTGTTTAGGGAGAGGGGGAACACAACAAGTAGTAAAAGGTTTTTTACTTTAATGCAGGGAATGCATTCAGAATCACTTTAAATACTATTTATAATTAATGTTAGGGCCATGTCAGGCTTTTTAATAGGGATGGGCGAACGGTTTGGCCCAAGCATAAGTTCGGGCTGAACTTTGGTTGTTCAGACGTTGGGCAAACAACAAACATTATGCGGTGTTCGCAGCAAAATCGAAAGCCGCGGAACCCCGTTAAAGTCTATGGGACACTAACATGAAAAACCAAAAGTGCTCATTTTAAAGGCTTATTGGCAAGTTATTGTCATAAAAAGTGTTTGGGGACCTGGGTCCTGCCCCAGGGGACATGTACCAATGCCAAAAAAAGTTTTAAAACAGCAGTTTTTTTGGGAGCAGTGATTTTAATAATGCTTAAAGTGAAACAATAAAAATGAAATATTCTTTTAAATATCAAGCCTTGGGGATGTCTATAGTATGCATGTAAAGTGGCACAGTTTTCCCATGTTTAGAACAGTACCACAGCAAAATGACATTTCTAAAGAAAAAAAGTAATTTAAACTGATTGTGGATGTAATGAATTGTTGGTTCTTGGCAATATAAATAATCCCCCCCCCCCAGTCCATTACCAGGCCTTCTGGGTCTGGTATGAATTTTAAGGGGAACTCCGAAACAAAAGTTAAAAAAAAATTGTGTGGGGGGTCCCCCCAAAATCCATGCCAGCCCCTTCAGGTCTGGTATGAATAGTAAGGGGAACCCTGTGCCAAATTTAAAAAAAAGTGGCGTAGGGATCCCCCCAAAATCCATACCAGACCCTTCAAGTCTGGTATGGATTTTAGGGGAACTCTGCACCAAAATTTAAAAAAAATGGTGTAGGGGTCCCCCAAAATCCATACCAGACCCTTATCTGAGCACGCAACCTGGCAGGCTGCAGGAAAAGAGGGGGGGGCGAGAGAGCCCCCCTCCTGAACCGTACCAGGACACATGCCATCAACATGAGGAGGGTGCTTTGGAGTAGCCCCCCAAAGCACCTTGTCCCCATGTTGATGGGCACAAGGGCCTCATCCCCACAACCTTGCAAGGTGGTTGTGGGGGTCTGCGGTGGGGGGCTTATCGGAATCTGGAAGCCCCCTTTAACAAGGGGACCCCCAGATCCCAGCCTCCCCCCATGTGAATTGGTAACGGGTACATTGTACCCCTAACATTTCACAAAAAAAGTGTCAAATATAGTAAAGACAGGAGACGCTTTGGGACAAGTCCTTTATTAAAAAAAAAAAAAATGTCCCGCGATGTAGATCCATCTCATGCCACCCAACGAGCCAAAAAAAGAAAAAAAAAGCCAGAACAGCTCTGTCTCCATGGGAATCTCCTGCCGAGAACTTCTTCTCGATGACAGCTGTTATATAGCTGAGGGTGGGGCCACTCGATAACGTAAACAGGCGACCCCGCTTTCCTCTGACATCACGCATCACAGCTGTCATTGAGAAGAAGCATCACTTGGCGGGTGCCTCCCATGGAGGTGGAGCTGTTGTGGCTTTTTTCTCTTTTTGCGGCTCTTCGGGCGGTGTGAGATGGATCTACATCGTGGGACATTTTTATTTTTTAATTTTTTAATAAAGGACTTTTAACAGTGAGAGAAAGAATAACAACAAAAAAATCCAGGAAAATGCATTTCAAAAAAGTTATTTGACCCCTTTGAAAAACATGACTTAGTACTTGGTGGCAAAACTCTTGTTGGCAATCAAAGAGATCAGACGTTTCTTTTAGTCACCAGCATAGGCGTGCGCAGCCTATTGCATTAGGGTGTGCACCTCAAACCAAAGCTCAAACACACGTGCATCTGTATGTATATATATATATATATATATATATATATATATATATATATATATATCTCAAAACTTCGGGTGGGTTACTGCCTTTTCTTTATCCTGTTTTTTGGCTGGAAGAATGTCAAGGTAGACTCCCCGTCTTTCACCATTATCCGTTCAAAGATGACAAAGGGACACGTTCTCCAATTGCAATTACTTTACTGTATCTTCAAATCATCAAGTACTGTCAAATCATGTAAATCAGCAACAGCTACCGTATACAGTTGGGAGCATCCCTGCTCTTCCTTAGGCTGTCTGGCAATATTGCCAGACAGCCTGAGGAAGAGCAGGGATGCTGGCAACTGTATACAGTAGCTGTTTGTCAGAAACCATGAATCAGACTGAGACAGAAGTACAGTTAATCACACTTGTTTAATAATAATAAAAGGTAAACAGAGTAAGCGTAGTCAGTACATAGCCAGAGTTTAGTAACCAGATCGGGTAGTCAGCCAATGTCAATGTCAGAGAGCCAGAGATCAACGTAGTAGTACAGCAAACAGGATCAGGAGCCAGAAGGGACTTCAGCCGAGCAAGTCTTCAACAGGAACGCAGGAGAAATTCTGAGATTTGACCAAAGGCGAAGGCAGAGATGAAGTGAGCTGGACGGCTTTTAGTAGCCAGGACAGACGAGCAGATCATCAACAGCTGAGTCACTGTGGAGAGAAAGGAGCTGACAATTAGCTGACAGCTGAGCGGCCAGCTTAGAGAAGAAAGGGCTGAGCCCAGCCCTGATACTGTTGCTGATTTACATGATTGGACAATACCTGGTGATTTGAAGATACAGTAAAGTAATTGCAATTGGAGAACGTGTCCCTTTGTCATTAGATAGATAGATAGATAGATATACAGGGCCCCAAAATTTCAAGGCCTGAGCTACTAGACAGGCTTCAAGGGTTACTCGCCACCAGTTTCCCCACCCAGCCCGCCCCGCCCCTAATTCCGCCCCTGAACATGCCCTCATAAATTATCTGACACTTAAATGTATTATGCAGAATTAAATTATAAAAATAAATATTAACAACAACTGTATCAGTGCCCACCAATGCAGGCTGCCTGTGTCCCCCATGCAGCGTTGTGCCCTCCAATCCAGCCTTGTGCCCAGTGCCCACCATGCAGCCTTGTGCCAACCAATTCAGCTTTGTGTCCACCATGCAGCCTTGTGCCCAGTGCCCACCAATGCAGCCTTGTGTCCACCAATGCAGCCTTGGGCCCACCAATGCAGCCTTGTGCCTACCAATGCAGCCTTGTGCCCAGTGCCCACCAATGCAGGCTTGTGCCCACCAATGCAGGCTTGTGCCCACCAATGCAGCTTTGTGTTCACCAATGCAGGCTTTTGCCCACCAATGCAGGCTTTTGCCCACCAATGCAGCTTTGTGTCCACCATGCAGCCTTGTGCCCACCAATGCAGTCTTGTGTCCACCATGCAGCCTACCTGTGCAGGGGAGGAGAGGAACAGGAGAGCCACCCAGGTGTTCAGAGCGCAGCGTGGGGAACACAGCGATAACAGCTTTCATTTCAATTGTTCCCACCGCTCAACGTCATATACAGCCCCGCCCCCTGGTCGGAGAACTTTGATTGACAGGTCACCTGTCACTGGGATTGGACGGGTGATCTGTATATGTATATTCTTCTGATCATCCTTGAGATGGTTTTACACCTTCATTTGAGTCCACCTGTGTTTGATTATACTGATTGGACTTGATTAGGAAAGCCACACACCTGTTTATATAAGACCTTACAGCTCACAGTGCATGTCAGAGCAAATGAGAATCATGAGATCAAAGGAACTGCCTGAAGAGCTCAGACACAGAATTGTGGCAAGGCACAGATCTGGCCAAGGTTACAAAAAAATTTCTGCTGCATTTAAGGTTCCTAAGAGCACAGTGGCCTCCATAATCCTTAAATGGAAGACATTTGGGACGACCAGAACCCTTCCTAGAACAGGCCATCCGGCCAAACTGAGCTATTGGGGGAGAAGAGCCTTGGTGAGAGAGGTAAAGAAGAACCCAAAGATCACTGTGGCTGAGCTCCAGAGATGCAGTCGGGAGATGGGAGAAAGTTGTAGAAAGTCAACCATCACTGCAGCCCTCCACCAGTCGGGGCTTTATGGCAGAGTGGCCCGATGGAAGCCTCTCCTCAGTGCAAGACACATGAAAGCCCGCATGGAGTTTGTTAAAAAAACACCTGAAGGACTCCAAGATGGTGAGAAATAAGATTCTTTGGTCTGATGAGACCAAGATAGAACTTGTTGGCCTTAATTCTAAGTGGTATGTGTGGAGAAAACCAGGCACTGCTCATCCCCTGTACAATACAGTCCCAACAGTGAAGCATGGTGGTGGCAGCATCATGCTGTGGGGGTGTTTTTCAGCTTCAGGGACAGGACGTCTGGTTGCAATCAGGGGAAAGATGAATGGGGCCAAGTACAGGGATATCCTGGACAAAAACCTTCTCCAGAGAGCTCAGGACCTCAGACTGGGCCGAAGGTTTACCTTCCAACAAGACAATACCCTAAGCACACAGCTAAAATAACGAAGGAGTGGCTTCACAACAACTCTGTGACTGTTCTTGAATGGCCCAGCCAGAGCCCTGACTTAAACCCAACTGAGCATCTCTGGAGAGATCTAAAAATGGCTGTCCACCAACGTTTACCATCCAACCTGACAGAACTGGAGAGGATCTGCAAGGAGGAATGGCAGAGGATCCCCAAATCCAAGTGTGAAAAACTTGTTGCATCTTTCCCAAAAAGACTCATGGCTGTATTAGATCAAAAGGGTGAAAAAATGTCAACAATTCTGTGTTTTTTGTCAATATGGGGTGCTGTGTGTACATTAATGAGGAAAAAAAATGAACTTAAATGATTTTAGCAAATGGCTGCAATATAACAAAGAGTGAAAAATTTAAGGGGGTCTGAATACTTTCTGTCCCCACTGTATATATGTGTGTATATATATATATATATATATATATATATATATATATGCACACTTACTTTTTTCCTGACAAATCAGGCAGGGACAGGGTTCATATCGAGTTGCCTTTCTATTTTTGGTCCATCGTTCTTGTGTCTGGCTGCATGCTCTGCCCAGTGCTGTCTCACTGTCTCCCCTTCACCTCACTGAGCCATCCGCATGCTGCTATCCGATTCCAGGCTGAGGCTCCGCTGAGTCTGCTGCTTCTTCCAAGGGAAGGAAGAGAGAGGAGGCCGGAGGGGGGGCGGAGTGCAGATGTATATCACTCCGCCACTGCCTGCGGGACCTGCGCTGCCGGAACTATAGAAGACCCATCAGTAAATGAGGTTTGATCACTTCGCCGCGGCTGTGGTCCCAGCGACTCCCTCGTCCCTGCAGTGCAGCACACAGATGTTTTTGCTTGCCAGGACCAATGGCATGTTGTGACATGAGCAGTAGTCACAACTACTCGCACCAGTCACAACTAGCAATGAGAGCACAGGGATGATGGGGCACACCCGGCACACCCTGTGGGCATGCCTATGGTCACCAGGTTTGCACACATCTCAGGAGGGATTTTGTCTCACTTCTCTTTGCAGATCCTCTCCAAGTCGTTAAGGTTTCAAGGCTGACTTTTGGTAACTTGAACCTTCAGCTCCATCCACATATTTTCTATGAGATTAAGGTCTGGAGACTGGCTAGGCCACTCCAGGACCTTAATGTGCTTTCTCTTGAGCCACGCCTTTGTTGCTTGGCCATGTGTTTTGGGTCATTGTCATGCTGGAATACCCATCCAGGATCCATTTTCAATGCCCTGGCTGAGGGAAGGAGGTTCTCACCCAAGATTTGACAGTACATGGCCCCGTCCATCATCCCTTTGATGAGGTGAAGTTGTCCTGTCCCCTTAGCAGAAAAACACCCCCAAAGCATAATGTTTCCTCCTCCATGTTTGATGGAGGGGATGGTGTTCTTGGGGTCATAGGCAGCATTCCTTTACCTCCAAACACGGCGAGTTGAGTTGATGCCAAAGAGCTTAATTTTCGTCTCATCTGACCACTACACTTTCACCCAGTTCTCCTCTGAATCATTCAGATGTTCCTTAGCAAACTTCAGATGGGCCTGTACATGTACTTTTTTTAAGCAGGGGGACCTTACGGGCACTGCAGGATTTCAGAGCATTGGGCGTAGTGCTTTACCAATCATTTTCTTGGTGACTATGGTCCCAGATGCCTTGAGATCATTGAAAAGATTCTTCCGTGTGGTTCTGGGCTGATTCCTTGCTGTTCTCCTGTTCATTGAAACTCCATGAGGTGAGACCTTGCACAGAGCCCCAGACTGAGGAAGATTGACAGTTATTTTGTGTTTCTTCCATTTGTGAATAATCGCACCAACTGTTGTCACCCTCTCACCAAGCTGCTTGGCGATGGTCTTGTAGCCCATTCCAGCCTTGTGTAGGTCTACAATCTTGTCCCTGACATCCTTGGACAGCTCTTGGTTTTGGCCAAGGTGGAGAGATTGGAATCTGATTGATTGCTTCTGTGATAAAGTGACTTTTAAACAGGTAACATGCTGAGATTAAGTGCACTCCCTTTAGGAGAGTGTGCCTAATCTCAGCTCGTGACCATGTTTAGAAGACACCTGGGAGACAAATATCTTGCTGATTGATAGGGGATCAAATACTTATTTCACTCATTACAATGCAAATCAATTTATAGATATTTTTGAAATTTGTTTTTATGGATATTTTTGTTGTTATTTTGTCTCTCACTGTTAAAATAAACCTACCATTAAAATTATAGACTGATCATTTCTTTGTCAGTGGCAAACGTACAAAATCAGCAGGGGATCAAATCACACTCTTTATATTTCTCTTTGGTGTCCATTTATGAAGCAGTGAAATCTATTCACTGCTTCATTCTCCGGCATTCACAGTGAAGATCTTTCTCCTCTGTGTGCCTGTTTATGAAGCTTTGTAGATCGCTTCACCTTTGGAGGAGTGAAGAGATCTAAAAACGCTTCCAACAGTGGAGAACGGCCCCTGATACTGGAATCTTGTGAGACTTTACGAGATTACAGCACCAGAAATTCACTGAAACACAAACATGTCAGTTTATTAAGCAGTGATAAATTATCACCGCTCAAAACACGGACAGACGGCGTGGATTAACCACTTGAGCCCCGGACCATTATGCTGCCTAAGGACCAGAGGTCTTTTTCCAATTTGGCACTGCGTCGCTTTAACTGCTAATTGCGCGGTTATGCAATGCTGTACCCAAACGAAATTTGCGTCCTTTTCTTCCCACAAATAGAGCTTTCTTTTGATGGTATTTGATCACTTCTGCAGTTTTTATTTTTTGCGCTATAAACGGAAAAAGACCGAAAATTTTGAAAAAAAATGATATTTTCTACTTTTTGTTATAAAAAAAATCCAATAAACTCAATTTTAGTCATACATTTAGGCCAAAATGTATTCGGCCACATGTCTTTGGTAAAAAAAATGTCAATAAGCGTATATTTATTGGTTTGCGCAAAAGTTATAGCGTCTACAAACTAGGGTACATTTTCTGGAATTTACACAGCTTTTAGTTTATGACTGCCTATGTCATTTCTTGAGGTGCTAAAATGGCAGGGCAGTACAAAACCCCCCCAAATGACCCCATTTTGGAAAGTAGACACCCCAAGGAAATTGCTGATAGGCATGTTGAACCCATTGAATATTTATTTTTTTTGTCCCAAGTGATTGAATAATGACAAAAAAAAAAAAAAAAAAAATATTTACAAAAAGTTGTCACTAAATGATATATTGCTCACACAGGCCATGGGCCTATGTGGAATTGCACCCCAAAATATATTCAGCTACTTCTCCTGAGTACGGGGATACCACATGTGTGGGACTTTTTGGGAGCCTAGCCGCGTATGGGACCCCGAAAACCAATCACCGCCTTCAGGATTTCTAAGGGTGTAACTTTTTGATTTCACTCTTCACTGCCTATCACAGTTTCGGAGGCCATGGAATGCCCAGGTGGCACAACCCCCCCCCAAATGACCCCATTTTGGAAAGTAGACACCCCAAGCTATTTGCTGAGAGGCATATTGAGTCCATGGAATATTTTATATTTTGACACAAGTTGCGGGAAAGTGACACTTTTTTTTTTTTTTTTTTTTTTTTGCACAAAGTTGTCACTAAATGATATATTGCTCACACAGGCCATGGGCCTATGTGGAATTGCACCCCAAAATACATTTAGCTGCTTCTCCTGAGTATGGGGATACCACATGTGTGGGACTTTTTGGGAGCCTAGCCGCGTACGGGGCCCCGAAAACCAATCACCGCCTTCAGCGTTTTTAAGGGCGTGAATTTTTGATTTTACTCTTCACTGCCTAACACCGTTTCGGAGGCCATGGAATGCCCAGGTGGCACAAACCCCCCCCAAATGACCCCATTTTGGAAAGTAGACACCCCAAGCTATTTGCTGAGAGGCATGGTGAGTATTTTGCAGCTCTCATTTGTTTTTGAAAATGAAGAAAGACAAGAAAAAACTTTTTTTTTTTTTCTTTTTTCAAATTTCAAAACTTTGTGACAAAAAGTGAGGTCTGCAAAATACTCACTATACCTCTCAGCAAATAGCTTGGGGTGTCTACTTTCCAAAATGGGGTCATTTGGGGGGGTTTTGTGCCACCTGGGCATTCCATGGCCTCCGAAACTGTGATAGGCAGTGAAGAGTGAAATCAAAAATTCACGCCCCTTAGAAAGCCTGAAGGCGGTGCTTGGTTTTCGGGGTCCCGTACACGGCTAGGCTCCCAAAAAGTCTCACACATATGGTATCCCCGTACTCAGGAGAAGCAGCAGAATGTATTTTGGGGTGTAATTTCACATATTCCCATGGCATGTTTGAGCAATATATCATTTAGTGACAACTTTGTGCAAAAAAAAAAAAAAAAAATTTGTCTCTTTCCCGCAACTTGTGTCGCAATATAAAATATTCCATGGACTCGACATGCCTCTCAGCAAATAGCTTGGGGTGTCTACTTTCCAAAATGGGGTCATTTGGGGGGGTTTTGAACTGTCCTGGCATTTTATGCACAACATTTAGAAGCTTATGTCACACATCACCCACTCTTCTAACCACTTGAAGACAAAGCCCTTTCTGACACTTATTTTTTACATGAAAAAGTTTTTTTTTTTTTGCAAGAAAATTACTTTGAACCCCCAAACATTATATATTTTTTTAAAGCAAATGCCCTACAGATTAAAATGGTGGGTGTTTCATTTTTTTTTTTCACACAGTATTTGCGCAGCGATTTTTCAAACGCATTTTTTGGGGAAAAAACACACTTTTTTAAATTTTAATGCACTAAAACACACTATATTGCCCAAATGTTTGATGAAATAAAAAAGATGATCTTAGACCGAGTACATGGATACCAAACATGACATGCTTTACAATTGCGCACAAACGTGCAGTGGCAACAAAATAAATACATTTTTAAAAGCCTTTAAAAGCCTTTACAGGTTACCACTTTAGATCTACAGAGGAGGTCTACTGCAAAAATTACTGCCCTCGATCTGACCTTCGCGGCGATACCTCACATGCATGGTGCAATTGCTGTTTACGTTTGACGACAGACCGCCGCTTGCGTTCGCCTTAGCGCAAGAGCAGGGGGCGACAGGGGTGCTTTTTTTTTTTTTTTTTTTTTTTCTTTATTATTTTTTTGCTTTTTTATCTTATTTTTAAACTGTTCCTTTCATTTTTTTTTTTTTAAATCATTTTTATTGTTATCTCGGGGAATGTAAATATCCCCTATGATAGCAATAGGTAGTGACAGGTACTCTTTTTTTGAAAAAATTGGGGTCTATTAGACCCTAGATCTCTCCTCTGCCCTCAAAGCATCTGACCACACCAAGATCGGTGTGATAAAATGCTTCCCCAATTTCCCAATGGCGCTATTTACATCCGGCGAAATCTAAGTCATAAAATGCTCGTAGCTTCCGGTTTCTTAGGCCATAGAGATGTTTGGAGCCACTCTTGTCTCTGATCAGCTCTATGGTCAGCTGGCTGAATCACCGGCTGCATTCTCAGGTTCCCTGTTGAGACAGGAGAGCCAGAGAAAAACACGGAAGACGGTGGGGGGGGGGGGGGGCATTCCCTCCCACGGGTTGTAAAGGCAGTCTAGAGGCTAATTAGCCGCTAGGATTGCTTTTACATGAAAGCCGACCGCTGGCTGAAAAGAATGATACCAAGATGATACCTAAACCTGCAGGCATCATTCTGGTATAACCACTCAAAGTTGTGAATGGCGTACCTGAAGACAAAAAAATGGTTAACAATAAAGCACAGTAAACAATAAAGTATAAATAATTACATACCTGAAAAACAAACATGATAAAACATAATAACAATAACAATAACAATAAAACACTGCAGAATAGAATACAGTAAAAAAAGAGCAGAACAATAGAGAGAGAGAATAGAGAGAGAGAACAATAAAACGACAACTATTTTTTTTTATTTTATATATATATTTTTTTTTTTTTACACTTTTTTTGTAACTAACTTTTATAACTGTAACCGGTTCCAGGTTCGGGTCTCTCAAAATGCGATGGCATCTTGGGAGACCCTGTGAAAGTGTGCCTAGTCTGTGCAATGCTGTACCCTACGCTAATACTCAACTAGTGTATGGTAGCGTTCAAAACATTCACCAATGCAAAGACCAGGATTGTCAGGACAGAAGGGACAATAATAGCGGGTGTCACGCCTATATCCGCGTTTGCTGCAGACACAACATCTTTTTGGGGGGGGTTCGTTGGGTAGGGGTACTCGGGAGCACATAAAAATGCCTCTCATGCAGCCGACTGCATTTCGTTGGGGGATGTGAATGGGGGAAGTACGGGCGCTGCAGAAGTGGTGGGTTCCCAATTAGGATTGGCGAATGCAGCAGGAAGGGCACTATGGGCACGACGGGCCTGTGTTTGTCTTTTTGGTGGCAGCGGGACACTACTTGTGCTTGTCACCTCACCAGCTTGAACTGCATTTATGGGACTCGCCACGTCACCAAGTGTTACTGCAGTGCTGGTTTGACTACGACCGGGGTGTACTAGGCCGCTGGTGCTTGCCAGTTCAATAAAAAGCTTCCAAAAAAACTGTTAGCGATCGCAGGGATCAGGCCTGACTCTGCGAACGCTGCAGTTATGCGTTTAGTGTTTTGTAAGTGACAGTGATCGATCGATACTGCACTTGGGTGGGCTGGACTGGGCCGGGCGGAGGGGCAAAACGCAGGTGCTAGCAGGTATCTGGGTTGATCCCGCTAACACTGCGTTTTTGGGAACCCTAAACTGCTGGGGACGCTAGTATAGATCTG
Organism: Aquarana catesbeiana; assembly: GCF_042186555.1. Classification (NCBI taxonomy): domain Eukaryota; kingdom Metazoa; phylum Chordata; class Amphibia; order Anura; family Ranidae; genus Aquarana; species Aquarana catesbeiana. The sequence goes on from NC_133325.1 coordinate 368,329,779, forward strand.
ATCTGATCGGATCAGATATTGATCCGTTCAGATACTATACCACTAAAGGAGGCGTATGCTGCGTGCGTGGGTGTTAGTGGTACTGGCGCTAATCTGACGCTGCCTGGGGCCGGTGCTTGCTAGTTCACCAAAATGCTACCAAAAAAACTGTTAGCGATCGCAGGGATCAGGCCTGACTCTGCGAACGCTGCAGTTATGCGTTTAGTGCCTTGTAAGTGTCAGTGATCGATCGATACTGCACTTGGGTGGGCTGGGCTGGGCCGGGCGGAGGGGCACAACGCAGGTGCTAGCAGGTATCTGGGCTGATCCCGCTAACACTGCGTTTTTGGGAACCCTAAACTGCTGGGGACGCTAGTATAGATCTGATCGGATCAGATATTGATCCGTTCAGATACTATACCACTAAGGGAGGTGTACGGTGCGTGCGTGGGTGTTAGCGGTACTGGCGCTAACCTGACGCTGCCTGGTGCTTGCTTGCCAGTTCACCAAAATGCTACCAAAAAAACTGTTAGCGATCGCAGGGATCAGGCCTGACTCTGTGAACGCTGCAGTTATGCGTTTAGTGTTTTGTAAGTGACAGTGATCGATCGATACTGCACTTGGGTGGGCTGGGCGGAGGGGCAAAACGCAGGTGCTAGCGGGTATCTGGGCTGATCCCGCTAACACTGTGTTTTTGGGAACCCTAAACTGCTGGGGACGCTAGTATAGATCTGATCAGATCAGATATTGATCCGATCAGATACTATACCACTAAGGGAGGCGCATGCTGCGTGCGTGGGTGTTAGCGGTACTGGCGCTAATCTGACGCTGCCTGGGGCGACGCATATCACCGCCGGGCGATCAGGGGGCTAAACCTTTATTAGGTAATAAACGGCGGGTGCCCTGACACTATAAAAAATAAACGAACTAACCTGCGTCACCCGTAACGGTTATACGGTGATCAGTGGTGAAAGGGTTAACTAGGGGGCAATCAAGGGGTTAAAACATTTATTAGGTAGTATATGGGGGTCCCTGTCACTATAAAACGCTGACGGCGAACCTAAATATTTACCTCACTAACTAGCGTCACCAGCGACACTAATACAGCGATCAGAAAAATGATCGCTTAGCAACACTGGTGACAGGGGGTGATCAAGGGGTTAAAACTTTATTAGGGGGGGTTAGGGGGGTACCCTAGACCTAAAGGGGGGTAATACTCACTGCCCTGACACTGTAACTGTCACAAACTGACACTATGCAGTAATCAGAAAAAAAAAAAAAAAAAAAAAAAAAAAACCTGCTGGTGTCAGTTTGTGACAGGGGGGGGGGGTGATTGGGAGGGGATCGGGGGGCGATCGGGGGGGGGATCGGGGTGTTTTGTATGCCTGGCATGTTCTACTGTGTGTGTGTGTGTTGTGCACTCACATTGATGTCTTCTCCCCTCGGCGCTGGAACGGAAAATACCGAGCCGAGGGGAGATGACATCATTTCCTTTGCTGCTGTTTAGCATACAGCAGCAAAGGAGTGTTCCCATTGGCCGGCGGCGATCGCGAGGGGGGGGCCACGAACGGATGGCCTCCCCCTCATCTCGGATCGCCGGGGAACAGAACGGGACCGCTTCGGGCACCGGGGGGGGTCCGATCGGACCCCCCACCCGCGAGAGGCAAATCACGTACATGTACGTGATTTTGCCTGCCCGTGCCGCCTTGCCGACGTAAATCGGCGTTAGGCGGTCCTTAAGTGGTTAATGTGAATAAAATGAGTCCCCCTACATTATATACATATGTATACACACACACACACATTATATATACATGTATATACACACACATATATATATATATATATATATATATATATATATATATATATATATATATATATATATATATATATACACATTCTATATATGTATATATATGTATACACATAAATATGACAGGGGGACATGCTTACAGTGTTGGGGGGTCTGAACGAGGCATAAGGAAGTTAAAAATCTTCCTCCTTCCCCCTCAGATCCCCCGAGATTCTCTCTTCACTCCCCGATTCACCACCTCTGAGCTGGTGAATCTGGGAGTGTGAATTCTGACACAGATCGCCAGTGAAGCGGTGAGATCACCGCTTCATAAACTGCCCGTTACTGTGTCATTCAATGAGGATTCTCTGTGTGTAGAGATAATCGGCGGGAGAACAAGTTCAAACATGTTCTCCCCCAATTATCACTGTTTCTTAAACTGTTTATGGACTGTGATCAGCGGCGATCCTTGGGATCACCTCTGATCACTGCTTCATAAACGGACACCTCAATGTGTAACACATTTCCTTTTGGTGCCAGACTCCCAATGCACATAGGGGGTTATTTACAAAAGGCAAATCCACTTAGCACTACAAGTGCAAACTACAAGTGCAAAGTGCACTTGAAATTGCACTGAAAGTGCACTTGGAAGTGCAGTCGCTGTAAATCTGAGGGGGACATGCAAGGAAATTAAAAAACAGCATTTTAGCTTGCACATGATTGGATGATAAAATCAGCAGAGCTTCCCTCATTTCAGATATTATTATTAGTGCAATTTCAAGTGCACTTTGCACTTGTAGTTTTCACTTGTAGTGCAAAGTGGATTTGCCTTTCGTAAATAACCCCCATAGTGTTTGGCATGAGATTGATTTTGATTATTGATGCTTTGACGTAGTAATGTCTGGGATTTTAGGGGTTAAAGTTGGGTGTTATGTTAATGGTTAAGCCATTAGGGTTAGGAAGAGGTTAGCATTTTTGGGTTTCATGTCAAGTGAAAGTACATGTAAGCCCAGTCACTAAAATCATTTTGACCACTTCAGCCCCAGAAGGTTTTACCCCCTTCCTGATCAGGCTATTTTTTGCAATACGGCACTGTATTACTTTAACTGACAATTGCGCGGTCGTGCGATGCTGCATCCAAATAAAATTGATGTCTTTTCTTCCCCACAAATTGAGCTTTCTTTTGATTTTTTGCGCTATAAACAAAAAAGACTGACAATTTTGAAAAAAAAAAAACACAATGGAGGTTATTTACGAAAGGCAAATCCACTTTGCACTGCAAGTGCACTTGAAAGTGCACTGAAAGTGCAGTCACTCTAAATCTAATGCGGCGTACACACGGGCGGACTTTCCGACCGGACTGGTCCGACGGACTTTTGACAGACTTCCGATGGACTTTTTTTACAAACGGACTTGCCTACACACGACCAGACTTTCCAGCGGACCTAGTTTCTGACGGAGTTACGGTGGACTTTCCAAATGAACGGACTTGCCCACACACGAACAAGTCAGTTCATTTTGAACGTGACTCTGGTACGACGGGACTAGAAAAGGAAGTCAATCTTGCTGCTTTTATCGGCAAGATTGATGCCTTGCGAGCCCCGTCGCGGGGCATACCAGGCCCTTAGGTCTGCTATGGATATTAAGGGGAACCTCCTACACCGAAAAAATGGTGTGGGGGTCCCCCCAAAATCCATACCAGACCCCTACCTGAGCATGCAGCCCGGCCGGTCAGGAAAGGGGGTGGGGATGAGTGAGCACCCCCTCCTGAACCTTACCAGGCTGCATGCCCCCAACATGGGGGGGTGGGTGCTTTGGGGGAGAGGGCACCCTGCGGCCCCCCACCCCAAAGCACCTTGTCCCCATGTTGATGAGGACAAGGGCCTCTTCCCGACAACCCTGGCCATTGGTTGTCGGAGTCTGCGGGCAGGGGCTTATCAGAATCCATGAGCTACCTTTAATAAGGGGGCCCCCAGATCCCGGCCCCCCACCCTATGTGAATGAGTATGGGGTACATTGTACCCCTACCCATTCACCTAGGGGAAAAAAGTGTAATTAAAAAAACACACTACACAGGTTTTTTAAGTAATTTATTAGACAGCTCCGGGGGTCTTCTTCTGACTTTGGGGGTCTTCTTCCGATTTCGCCTCTGTCTTTGACCTCTTCTCCCAGTGTCCAGTTCTTCGCCCAGCTCCTCCGCTATCTTTTGCCGCTCTTTTGCTAGCGGTGGCCCGGACTTCTGTGTTGTCTTCTTCCCACTTCTCTTCTTCCGATGTTGACACAATGCTCTCTCCCGCTGTAATGGTGTGTGATCGCTTCGCGATTACTTATATAGGCGGTGACGCCGCCCCCTTATAACGTCAGAGTCCCTGGACATGCTGGGACTGTGACGCCATAAGGGGGCTTGGCCACTGGGTGATGTTGACTGGTGGAAGCTCTGCTGATTTTATCATCCAATCATGTCCAAGCTAAAATGTTTTTTATTTTCCTTGCATGTCCCCCTCGGATCTACAGCTATTTTACTTCCAAGTACACTTTCAGTGCACTTTCAAGTGCACTTGCAGTGCAAAGTGGATTTTCCTTTAATAAATAACCCCCAATATTTTTAACTTTCTGCTTATCCAATAAAAAAAATATTAAAAATCTAAATTCTTCATCAGTTTAGGCCAATTTGTATTCTGCTACATATTTTTGGTTAAAAAATCCCAAAAAGTGTATATTAATTGGTTTGCACAAAAGTTATAGTGACTACAAACTATGGGATAGATTTATAGACTTTTTAAAAATGTTTATTGTTTTTACTAGTAATGGTGGCAATCAGCGATTTTTACCGGGACTGCAACATCGTGGTGGACAAATCTGACATTAAGTGACACTTTTTGGGGACCAGTGACACTAATACAGTGATCAGTGCTAAAAAAAATGCACGCTCACTGTATAAATGACATAGGCAGGGAAGGGGTTAGGATCAGGGGCAATTAAAGGGTTAACTGTGTTCCCTGGGTGTGCTTTCTTACTGTGTGGGGGATGGACTGACTCGAGGAAGAGACACATATGTGTTCCTGACTAGCAGGAATCACAGATCTTTTTTTTTCTCCCTCGCTGACAAATCGATGGTCTGCCTTGTTTACATAGGCAGACCACCATTCTGTCTCTCCAGAGAACGATCGTGGGCAGCCGCTGGACCCGCTGATTGGCTTCCACTGTGTCCAATCACCCCAGAGCCGATGGAGGAAATCACGTACAGGTACATGATTTTGCACTAAAGGGCTGCCCTGCTGCAGTATATGTACGGGGGGCAGTCCTTAAGTGGTTGCTGCATAATGTGTGCTTTTCACTTGATTCCACACCTAACAACTATCATGCATGCACCCGGCGCACCCGCGGTGATCGAATTTGCTTCAGATTCCTGGACCAAGCCAATGATTTGTAGCCTGAACCTGGTGATCAGTTCTGGCAAATGGGAGACTGTCCCCTGCCTGTAAGTGTAAACACAGGCAGGGGAAGTGATGTAATCTCCCCTGGAATTCTTTTCCGTTCCAGAGAGAGGACATCCAAACGTGAGTTGCACCAACACTACACTGACGCAGTACACATAGGCACACTTTTCGTTCCCCGATCACCCCCCTCCCAGTTAACCCCTTCACTCATATCATCCTTTCATAGGAGAGATCTAGGGTCTAATAGACCCCAATTTTTTCAAAAAGGAGTACCTTTCAATACCTATTGCTGTCATAGGGGATATTTACATACCCTGAGATAACAATAAAAATGATTAAAAAAAAAAAAAAATCTAAGGAACAGTTTAAAAATAAAATAAAAAAAACAAAATAAGTACTTAAAAAAAAAGCACCCCTGTCCCCCTGTGCTCATGCGCAAAGGTGAACGCAAGTGTCGGTCTTGTGTCGTATGTAAACAGCAATTGCACCATGCATGTGAGGTATCACCGTGAATTTCAGATTGAGGGCAGTAATTTTATCAGTAGACCTCCTCTGTAAATCTAAAGTGATAACCTGTAAAGGCTTTTAAAGGCTTTTAAAAATGTATGTAGTTTGTTGCCTCTGCACGTTTGTGCGCAATTTTAAAGCATGTCACGTTTGGTATCCATGTACTTGGCATAATGATAAGATCATCGTTTTTATTTCATCAAACATTTGGGCAATATAGTGTGTTTTAGTACGTTAAAATTTAAAAAAGTGTTTTTTTCTCTAAAAAAATTGCGTATGAAAAAATCGCTGTGCAAATACTGTGTGTAAAAAAAAAATTGCAACACCCACCATTTTAATCTGTAGGGCCTTTGCTGTAAAAAAATATATAATGTTTGGGGGTTCAAAGTCATTTTCTAGCAATAAAAATATGTGTTATGTGTGACATAAGCTTCTAATGTTGTGCATAAAATGCCAAGACAGTTCAAAACCTCCCCAAATGACCCCTTTTTGGAAAGTAGACACCCCTAGCTATTTCCTGATAGGCATGTTGAGTCCATAGAATATTTTATATTTTGCCACAAGTTTCGGGAAAATGAGAAACTTTTTTTTTTGCACAAAGTTGTCACTTAATGATATATTGCTCAAACATGGGCATATGTGAAACTACACCCCAAAATACATCATGCTGCTTCTCCTGAATATGGCGATACCAAATATGTGAGACTTTTTGGGAGCCTAGCCATGTACAGGACCCCAAAAACCAATCACTGCCTTCAGGCTATCTAAGGGCGTAAAATGGTGATTGGGGAGGGGGGGGGGGTTTGTGCTATCTTGACATTTTATGGCCTTCAAAACTGTGATAGGTAGTGAGGAGTGAAATCAAAAATGTATGCTCTTAGAAATCCTGAAGGAGGTGCTTGGTTTCAGGGTCCCAAAAAGTCTCACGCATGTAGTATCCCCATACTCAGGAGAAGCAGCAGAATGTATTTTGGGGTGTAATTCCACATATAACCATGGCATGTGTGAGCAATATATCATTTAGTGACAACTTTTGTTTGTAATTTTTCAATCACTTGTGACAAAAAATAAAATATTCAATGGGCCCAACATGACTCTCAGCAATTTCCTTGGGGTGTTTAATTTCCAAAATGGGGTCATATGGGGGGGGGGGGTTGTACTGTCCTGCCATTTTAGCACCTCAAGAAATTAGATAGGCAGTCATAAACTAAAAGCTGTGTAAACTCCAGAAAATGTACCCTAGTTTGCAGACGCTATAGCTTTTGGGCAAACCAATAAATATAAAATAATATAAAAGAAAAAACAAAAAGTTTGAGAAAAAAATTATATTTTCTAATTTTTGTTGTAAAAAAAAAATCCAATAAACTCAATTTTAGTCATACATTTAGGCCAAAATGCATTCAGCCACATGTCTTTGGTAAAAAAAGTAAATTTCCCCTTTATTACTGTTCTGGGGACAACCCAAAATTTGGGGTTTTCTTTTACTTTCAATGATAATGGTAAACAGAACACATAAAAAGGGTGATTATGGGCGTGGCCTGGCGAGCAGCAGGGATGGCAGCACATTGAAGGAGCTCCTCGACACACACGGCAGTTCACAGCTTTTAACCCGATCAGCCGCCTCCAGATGCCGAGCAGAAAGCTCCACTTGACTCCCCGCACGAGATCACGCCGTAATTCGGTACCACCAGCTAACAATACCATCGCTGACATCTTCAGCAAGTCAGCGGCCCGCAGCGGAACAACGAGGTCTAAGATGGCGCCGCCGTCTCATGAGGAAGAGGGCAGTGAGGACTCTCTCTCAGCCGCGGAAGACACAGGCAGGGGTAAGTCCAGGCCAGACCATCCCCTAACGTTTGCTGACATGTCAGTGTTTGCTGCAGACATCAAAGCGACCTTCTCAGCAGCCATCACAGACTTAAAAACGAGCATGCTGGTGATTAATGAGAAGATGGCTGCTGCTGAAAACGCTGGCAGACACAGAGATAAGGCGATACACAAACTAGAGATGACTACATCAGCACATGTGCAGCACCTCATAGACATGAACCGACATATCGAAGATCTTGATAACAGGGGCAGAAGATGCAACATCAGGGTGAGAAGGATCCCTGAATCGGTGGAACAAGACCAAATTGTCTCAGCACTCAGGAGAGTCTTTAACACACTATTGGAGAGACAGGAGGACACAGAGATCGACTTTGTGAGAGCCCATAGAGCCTTAAGACCCAGAGTGTCGGAATCAGCACCACCCCGAGACATAATATGCTGCCTACAAAATTTCGGTATAAAGGAAGATATTATGCGCAAAGCTAGGCGAAATGACCAGATCATCTTCAATGGAGCTACAATCATGCTCTTTCAGGATCTATCACAGATCACTCTGAGGAACCGTCGTGCCTTACGCCCCCTACTGGAGAAATTGAGAGCGAGAGACTTAAAATACACATGGCGATTCCCGTTCGCCCTCACAGTATCACATAAGGGGCATCAATGCATACTGCGCACCCCAGCAGATCTCCCAGAATTTTGCGAGATGTTGGACATGGATCAACTGGACCTTCCGGAATGGTACGCTGAATTCCTACAACCTCCAGTGATGAGGAGCCCACCTACCTCGCCCTTCTCGTCTCCAGACAAGAGACAGCTGAAAAAACGTAAACAAAATCGGGGAGGCAACTCTGTACCAGACACCCCGAGAAGTTTGGCTAGCACCTCTAGAGAACAGGAAGAGGATTGAAATGCCACTACAGAACTCTCCTGTTTCAACTTTTCGTTTTGAATTCCGACACAACCCCAGACAGGCAGATAAAGAATTTGTATGAACTTCCTCCCTCGCTACAGCCCAATCCAGATGACATCATCATCTCACAGTAACACTCTCTGGTGAGTTCTACCTTAAACCCACACAGAATCACCCTAGCAACACTCTCTCTTCATATCCTGGTCCAAGAAAAGAAAAATGAGACCTAGGTTCATATTACCTGCGAGCACAGACTGACCATAAGAATAATAGTGGATTTTACAATGCCCAAACAGGATCCACACACCATTTTGCTCAGGACATGGCTCACTGTCTGTAAAAAGGTCATTACATGCAATTACCGTTCCTCGCTCTGATCAAATTTGATAACGTTGAGGTGATCGGACCAATAACTGCAGGAGGGGAAGAGGACTTACGCATAGAGAGAGAAGAGGAGTAACGACGCTACTATTACACACCGTATACTCCCTCACACATCTATCTGTCACCCTAAGTCCTGTTAACCAGCACAGTTAGAAATAATGCTACCTATAGGTATTAGTCATCATCAGTTGAGATGGTTCTCACTTAATAGTTATGATGGCGGATACATGTTATGTTACTTATAACGAAACTCTGTGCCAATTAGGCCTTATACATTATACTACATTATAGTATGTTATACTTTAAAAAAAAACAAAAAAAACAAAAAAAAAAACTGCCCATTTACTAACATACGCTTCACCATGATCGGGTGTAAATAAATAAATGATAATTTACTACTTTAAACTATAACTGAACTGACCGTGTGTGCCTCACTGAGGCTAGCCCCATTTACAGTTCTCTGATCAATCTACATCTTTGCGGATTGACGGGTAAACTGTCCCCTGATTGTTGTCGCCTCCCAGCGACCCCACAAAGCCTCCCCGACCTCCTGGTTGAGCGAGGGGAATAGCTACAATACAACAGGTGGTACCTCTACTCTGGGGGAGTAGGTGATCCCTCGGAGGAGAGGACTACCATAGTAATACTCTCCCAATACTTTAAACAAGTGTTTCCTTTCCTCTGTCTTTCCCTCTTTTCCCTTCTCTTGACCTGTCCTTTTTCTCTTCCCCCTACTTATTTTGTTTTTTAATATATAGAAGGTACCAGAAAAGTTTACCATAAGAGTACTGTTTTTGACAGGTGTCGTGGGTATTAACCTCCATAAAACAGTTTTGTATCCCCAGTAAGGACCTCCGACCGTCTCCTCCTACCGCTCAGCCATGGTCTACTCATCCATGGGCACACGCCCTCTGCTAGTATCACACAACATCAGAGGCCTAAACATTCCCGAACGCCGCTCCACTCTCATGAAGGAACTTAAAAAAGGTAAGCCACAATTCGTTTTTTTGCAAGAGACCCACTTTAAGACACACCATGCACCAAGACTCACAAATTTACACTTCCCAAGAGCTTTCCATGCCACTAATGCTGATTCAAAGTCCAAGGGTGTATCTATCCTTATAGGTAAGGATGTACCCTTTGAACTAACTGAACAAATATGTGACCCGAAAGGAAGATTTGTATTCCTGAAGGGCTCATACAGAGGCACTCCCATAACCTTGGCTAACGTCTATTTTCCGAGCAAAGCCCACATTACGTTCTGTCAACACATAGTGGGAGAGCTCCAGGAGTTTGCAAGGGGATGCCTGATACTTGGTGGGGACTTCAATGTTCCCTTGAACCCCCTCCTTGATACCTCTAATGGCAAGACCTGTATTACCTACAAAATACTTAAAAAACTCAAGTCACTCTTACAGACGCTACAACTGGTAGACTCCTGGCGCTTTCTTAACCCAGAAGGAAGAGACTATACCCGCTTCTCAATCCCACATAATAGATACGCACGACTAGATTATTTATTCATCTCACAAAGGGATCTTTCAAAACTAACTGACGCCCGCATAGGCATACAGACGATTTCAGACCACTCCCCGATTTCCATCTCCATGGACTTACAAATCACCACACAAAAGCAACCGACTTGGAGACTAAATACCGCACTACTGACGGACCAAACGCTCCTTCCCACGATCACTAAAAACTTGACAGAATTCTTCACTCACAACGTTACACCTGAGGCAGACCCACTGATGGTATGGGAAGCACACAAATGTACAATACGTGGAACACTAATAGAACTGGGTTCCAGACGCAAAAAAAAAAGAGACGCCAAAATAAAGAAACTGATTGCCCAAATTGGAACTTTAGAACTATTACACAAACAGTCCCTCTCTGTAGCTTCAGCCGGGAACCTATTAGAAGCCAGGAAAGAGCTACAACAGATGCTTGATTCTAGAGCCAAACGGATGCTATTTTTCAAAAAACGAATCTATTATGAGTCAGGAGACAAAGCCGGTAGGTTCCTGGCGAGAGCTCTAAGAGAACAAAATTCTACCAACAATATTGCGGGCATTAGAAACAAGGAAGGGAAACTAGATATTGCATCAGAGGCTATAGCCAATCACTTCCATGACTTCTACACAAAATTATACAACCTACCTCCACAGCATAGGCAGCCGCATATGACAGGAGACCGAACACGAATCATGCAGGACTACATAACCAACAGTGGACTCCCAACCCTAGCGAAATCAGACATAGACTTACTAGAAACCCCAATCTCTTCATTTGAAATCAAACAAGCCATTAAACAACTCAAATCAGGAAAAAGTCCGGGTCCAGATGGGTTCTCAGCCACCTATTATAAGACCTTTATAGACATTCTCACTAATCCTTTAAAAGACGCCTTGAACACACTTTCTAATCTGAGAGCAGTAACCCCAGATTTATTAGCAGCTCACATCACGGTTATACCAAAAATGGGCAAAGACCCCAGAGACTGTGCTAGCTACCAACCCATCTCTCTATTGAATTTGGATGTCAAATTGTTTGCCAAGGTGCTTGCTTTGAGGATGGGCCCACTATTGCCAAATCTGATAGGTATGGAACAAGTTGGTTTCATGCCGGGCAGAGAGGCCAAGGATAATGTAACCAAGGCACTTCTGCTCACTCATGCAGTGAAATTGTGAAAGATCGAAGGTTTTCTCCTATCAACTGACACGGAAAAGGCCTTCGATCGAGTAGCGTGGGATTTCATGCTGACTGTATGTGGACGAATTGGTTTGGGTCCGCATATGATGGCTTGGATCTCCGCACTTTATCAAAACCCTTCAGCGGAACTGAAAATAAATGGCACTCTCTCTAAAAAGGTCCACATTACTAACGGGACCAGACAAGGGTGTCCCCTTTTGCCCCTATTATTTATCCTATCCCTGGAACCCTTCATTAGATCAGTCCAACACAACACAGCAATACATGGATTTCAGATCAAAGACAGAGAGTATAAGGTGGCAGCCTATGCTGACGGCCTCTTATTCTTCCTCACCAACCCGACAATAACCCTCCCCAATCTCTTACAAGAATTCGCTAATTATGGGTATATATCCAACTTAAAAATAAATTACACAAAATCTGAAGCTTTAAATATTTCCCTTACAGAAAGACTGCTTACACAGACCAAGACCAACTCCCAATTTCGATGGGATCCGAATAAATTGAAATACTTAGGGACATGGCTCACGCCACAGCTAAGCTCCATTTTTGAGAGAAATTTCATACCCCTCCTTCAGGGTTACAGGACAGATCTCGTGAGGTGGAACGAGGGGTTCTTCTCATGGTTTGGCCGAGCAGCGATAGTGAAAATGGTGATACTGCCCAAATTTCTCTACCTAACATGCACGCTACCGATCGAGATTCCCCAAAAATTTTTTAGAGCTCTAAACTCTTTAATCTCAAAGTTCCTATGGCACCACAAAAAGCCAAGAGTTAAACTAACCACACTAACAAAACCTAAAGATCTAGGAGGCATTAACCTACCAAACTTTCAGCACTATTATTATGCATCACACATAGCGAGAGTCGTCGACTGGCACTGCCATGACCACACGAAAGACTGGGTTGCCTTAGAAGCGGAGTTATCCACATGCTCACTGAAGTACTCGCCATGGGTCACCCTGAATAGTTACCCACATATCCTGCGCAAACACCCAATCACTGGCACGACTTTGCGAATCATTAATACAATAGCAAAACAAAAAGAGCTTACTACACTACCAAGTCCCCTGACACCGCTGTTAGACAATCCTGACTTTTTGCCAGGTATACACAACCCGACACTCCAACCGCCGATGCAGAACGTTCCTCTGCTGGCTGGTGACTGCAACACAGACAATAAATTTAGAGATTGGTCACTACTTAAATCAGAAAAAAATCTACCCCATATGAGACAATGGACCTACTTTCAAATAAGAAGCTATTTAGGTAAATTTAAAAATGACCAACAACTATGTAGACTCCTGACTGCTCTAGAATCGGTTTGCAAAGAAGGGAAGCCACTTGACAGAGCTACTTCGGTAGCATATTCTTGGCTGAGATATGCGGGAGCTCTGGGAGGGAGTGGACACAGGAGGAGATGGTCGGAGGAACTGAAAGAAGAAATAACGGATCAACAATGGAGGTAGGCTTGTATATTAACACACAAATGTTCTATCAGCACAAAACTTCAAGAAACAAGTTATAAATTGCTGACACGCTGGTATAACACACCCGACAAATTACACAAATGGGATAAACAGAAATCCGATTTGTGCTGGATATGCCTATCGGAAAGGGGGTCTCTGGCACACATCTGGTGGCATTGTCCCAAGATTGAGCCCTTCTGGAATGAAGTATGTAGACTAATCAAAACAATCACTGAAACAAAGATAGAACTGAATGCAGCATGTTGTTTGCTACATATAACCAAATTCTCCTTTAAACGCTATAAACACTCCCTAACAAAGCACCTTCTAAACGCAGCCAAATCACTGATCCCCTTACATTGGAACTCTACCCGAGCTCCATCTATTGACGAATGGGTGAAAAAAATAGGCGAAATCTATGAGATGGAAGACACCCTGGCACAAGATAAAGGCAACATTGAAAGGTTTCACAAAACCTGGCAACCATGGCTGATTTTCAAATATGCATAAAGTGCTGATTCACACTGGGATGATACACCTGGAGTTGATACCTGGAATTGACCTTTGAAAGATCCTAATATGATTTAAGTGATTCACTATGATACCACTTGTAAGATACATCCTATTACTTAACCTGGCTTCTCTTCTCTAAATCTTTACTTTCTTTAATCTACCTACAATGAGCACATCCTTCATTTTAATTAAGAAGACAGATGTTTTTGCTAGCTCAAGCTGAATTTGAAGCTATTAATAATTTTCAACTAATGTTTCAGATTAGAATTGTTCCTGCGAAATGACCAAGTGTGTTACACTCCAGATCACTACAGTAATGTTTAATTCAACTGAAAAGTTTAACCATACTTGAAATGTTTTGCGAATTCAGTTCCTAAACCAGAACTAAATATTTCGTAAATGTTAGCTACCTGATGCGTAATTGTTATGTGTGAAAAACATTACACGCAGTTGCATCTGCGATGGAAGCAATGTGCACTATGTTTTATTTTTTATTTTTCTTGTACCTATTTCAATAAAACTTTGAATGAAAAAAAAAAAAAAAAGGGTGATTATCCTTAATGGGGGCACAGACAGCAATAAAACTGACAGGTGTTCTAATCCCTCTCCACTCTATCCAGAAGTAAAACGTTGCGCTTTTAGTTATACATTAAAAAGTTGCTCCGAGAGGTTCTTTCACGGGATCAAAATGTACCCTGAGAAGGATGTCCCTGGGGACCTCTTTAGGCAGGAAAGGAGATTTTGGTACATGGTATACCCTATCACCTTGTCAATGATGAGCTCAGCAGCAGAAAACGATGGTAGCAGGGATGAAAATATATATTGGTGCAGCTGGGAAACTGCAGATTCTGGTATGCCCCTGATCTTGATATTGTTCCATTTGGACCTGCTTTCCAGATCTGCTACTTTGGCTTTGAGACAGATGCTTTCTGTATTTTTTCATATGAATATCCACTAATGTATTAAAAGAAGTGGTGTATTTGCACATTTTATTCTCCACTGGATCCATTCTATCAACCAGCTCCTGTACCTCCGCCTTGAATTGGTGCATGCAGGACATAATGTCAGAGTGGGATGGGACTCTCAGGGATAGCAGCATCTAAATGAACAGATATAAATCCAGATCTGTATTCAATGAATACAGATCTGGATTTATATCTGTTCATTTAGGTGATAATTAATTCAATGTGATGTCTAGATGGTGATACATTATGTACATGTTTCTATTTATAGTATTCTAGTATATTTATATATATAATACTGTATATTAACAAATAATCATCTGCACTGAAAATCAGCTTCCAGGGCTTACAATGTTTCTTAAAGTTGAACTCCAGCAAAATGTTTTAATATTTTTGGGTAATATAGGTAAAGGCTGGTATAGACTGACAGGAAATCTGTTAGTTCAGTAGGAACCAAACAAATGTAACTCTTTTTGTACCCCTGTCTGTTCAACCAAAGCTGGTCTAATGACCGGCTTCTGTCAAAGGGTCCTACTGGAAAACCAGCATTCGGTGAACGCTTGTAGCCAATGATCTGTATATTCTGATGAGTGGGTCCCCGCTGTCATAATATAATAGCATGGGGGCATCCCCACATCCTAGCATCCATCATTTCTTATATGGAAGTCACAAGAAATGGAAGTGGAGGCAATTCTACAATAAGGGGTCACAGATATAAATAGCACTTGCACTGTGGGTTGTTGGTGGGGGACATGCCTCTTCTGTACTACGAGCAAGTGGCAGACATATTCCGGGAGACGACGTCCTTTTGTGTGAAGAAACGCGTAGGGAGGAGCGGCGTGCTGACGTCACTGCGTATTACGCTAGTCCCGGAAGTAACGGGCTGTTATCGAGAGCCGGCCGGCTCAATTTTCCTATTGCTGGTTTTATTCCACTTAACTGTAGGTGTTCACTCATCTTTTTAAGCTTTATACATTTAAAGGGTTTTATACTATTCAAGCCTTTTGTTGTTTCTTTCCATTAATCGCATCCTATCGTATGAGGATTATCACCGCTGAGGCTGAGTAGTTCGGTGCACGGCACAGAGACCCTAGGCTGGGTTGTAAGCCATAGGCGCCCCCTGGTCCCCTGTAATAAGGGACCATATCATTCTGGTAAGCGGCAGCGTATGCTCAGGTGGAGGCACTTTCCTATTTCTTCACACTTTCTGGGGTGTTTGGATCATATGTCACCGTGAAGGATTCATTGATACATCTTTATGGACTATCACTTTTGAATTTACTAACCAAAGTCTTAGCAGTCACCAATAGCACATGCAGTTGAAATTTTTTTCTTTTATTGTATTTTTTTTGCTATTTTTATATAGACTTACTTTTGTTACATATTTAAGACCATTTTTGGTTGAAGAATATTATCCACCATTATCACTTAATCAGGTTGACAATTTGTTATTATATGTTTTTATTTATCTGTCAATCCTTTATTGCTCAGCTTCATTCTAACACTATTGGGACAATTTTTGTTCTTTTTTATGCTTTTAGTGTAAACTTCTAGTTCATTTGTCTTATTGGCATATTTGGTTCACTTCCATTTCTTTAGTTCATTCATACATTTTTTCACGTTTGTTGTGTTTACACTATTTAGTTCACTTAGTAATCACAATTTTTAAAAGTTTTTCATTCATCGTTTTTTGTGAGTGCACCTTTCCACAACATCAAATTAAATATTTTAGTCTCAGTGTGGATTGTGTCCATGATTATGTAGCCAACTTTTACAGTCAAATCCAATTTAAAAAGTCACCCTTCTTGGGTGTCTGATTTATTGCTTTGCTAAGGTGGTATGACTTACTGTCAGGAGGGGATGCAATTTTATCTGTTAAATTATGTTGATACCTGAGGTATACAGGTTTCATGGCTAGTTTGATTCATTCGGTAACCATAACCAGTATATAATTAGTAGTTTATTGCTTGATAGTCTATCTTAGCGGTCACATACCAGCATTTGAATAATTAATAGTAGCAAAAAAAAGGAAACCTGCTGCATTCTTACTATGGCACAAAGGGGATGTCCTAAGTGAACTTTAAAATTAAACAGAAAACAGTGATAGAGAGTGGGTACTTGAGCACACTAGAGAAAATATACTGTACACAATTTCTGCTAGAGACTGGAAAGACACACAATATAAGCATACTGATGGCTGACTAGCTAATACACAACAATAAATCAAATGTTTCCTTGTAATATTAACTTGATCAAGAAGTTGTTGACTATAGCTGATATTAGTGATCATGGTGAATAATAATCCAGGGCAGCAATGAGGCTGAAAAAGGTGCTTCACTATACACTTTGTAGTGGAAACTCACCACTTTCTTTGGAAGGTCTCCTAAAATGAAAGAGAACACAAAAAAATGCATTAATAAAACAAAACAAAACTAAAAAATATTTACCTTGAAACTGGTTGAAGTTGAAATTGCCCGGAAAACTGAAAAAAGTGACTTTAGTATTCACCTGTTTTGTTTTAGTTTCATAAAGAGATAATACAGAACCTGTACTGCACGTAGAGATATGCCCATGGTTCGAGTCAAACGTAAGTTTGACTCGAACATCGTGTGTTCGTTTTTTCTAAAAGAAACCAAACATATGGTTCCACGGAACGCCCCATAATGCACTGCGAGATCTCAGTGCATTGCTGTATGATGATTGGCCAAAGCATGCACCTGACCTGCATGCTTTGGCCCATCACAGTGTGCTCTGCTGAGAGAGCCATAACTGGCCAAAGGCAGGGTGCCTTTGGCCAATCATGGTTCAGGGGGACTAAGTCCACGGCCCACACTATATAAGGCTGCTTACAGAGTGGCCGTGTGTAGTGTTGTTGGCTTGGACAGAGAGATAGCTTGAGTTAGATTAAGCAGGCAGGTTATTCATCATTTAGTGGCAGTGTATTTTATATATATATATATATATATATATACTGTATTTAGCATAGACTAGCCTAGACTATATATTCAGTGTTTACTCTATATTCAGTCAGTGCCTGCAGTGTATATATATATATATATATATATATATATATATATATATATATATATGTATATATATATATATATATATATATATATATATATATATATATATATTCTGCATTCAATGTAGCCTATATCTACAGTGCATTCCGTGGTGTACAGTTTTTAATACACTTCTGGTGGTGTACACAGTAGCTAATGCAGTGCAGCCATTGTACAGTTGCTAATACACTGCAGACAATGTACACGGTATCTAATACAGTGTGTATAGTTTCTAATACACTTCAGGTGGTGTACACAGTATCTAATACAGTGTGTACAGTTTTTACTACACTTCTGGTGGTGTACACTGTATACAATACAGTGCAGCCGTTGTACAGTTGCTAATACAGTGCAGGCGGTGTACACAGTATCTAATACAGTGTTTACAGTTTCTAATAGACATCAGACGGTGTATTAATATATATATATATATATATATATATATATATATATATATATATATATATATATATATATATATATATACAGTATATACTGTGTATATATATATATATATATATATACTCTGCATTCGGTGTAGCTTATATCTACAGTGTATTCTGTGGTGTACTGTTTCTAATACACTTCAGGCAGTGTACATGCACAGTATCTAATACAGTGTGTACAGTTTCTACTACACTTATGGTGGTGTACACAGTATACAATACAGTGCAGCCATTGTACACTTTCTAATACACTTCAGGTGGTGTACATAGTATCTAATACAGTGTAGTGTGGTGTTGCAGAACAAAAAATACATCATGTCTGGAAGGCCACCAAGGAGAGGCAGACGCTCACAGGCCACTAAAAGAGGACAAGCAACCTCTGTGTCTAGAGTCAACAGTGGTGGTCGTGGACATGGTGCATCCTCTGCAGGTGGCCGTGGGGCATGCTTGTCCTTTTTTGCTGCTGCTGGCCATGTTATTGAGCCACAACATGCAGAAGAGTTGGTGGAGTGGATAACAAAGCCATCCTCATCCTCCTCATCCTCTGTCACCCAGGCTCAGAGTAGTTTGCCTTCCAATGCAGCTGCCAAAGCAGCCTATTCCACCGGCTCCTTTTCCACAGTCACTCCTTCAGTAGCCCCACCTTATGCATGGAGGAGTCCCCAGAATTATTCGACCACAGTGTCGGTTATTTGCTGCTGGAGGATGCGCAGCGATTTGAAGGCTCCAATGTTGGTTCCCAGGTTGAGGAAGGGAGTAACATGAGCCTAGAGAGAGGGGGTGCCACAGAAGGACAAGAAACTGGCAGTCATGTTTCACAGCAGGGCCCATTCTGGCGCCCAACAAGAGTATCTGTGAGAGGTTACAGTGTTGTGGCACCACCACCACCCAAGGCCCAATTTTTTTTCCCCTGTTTAACAGGGGCATGTAATTACAACTTTTGATATAATATTTCACAGCAGGGCCCGTTCCTGTGTCCAACACGAGTATCTGTGAGGGGTTACAGTGTTGTGGCACTACCACCACCCAAGGCCCAATTTTTCTATATAATTACAATTCTTGTCATAATAGTTCACAGCAGGGCCCATTTCTATGCCCAACAAGAGTAACTGTGAGGGCTTACAGTGTTCTGGTACAACCAACACCTAAGGCAGAGTATATAGGGCAGGCCGTATAGTATATATACTGCTGTTCAGAGTATACAGTGCCTGGGAGTCTGGGGAGACCCCCACACCATTTTGTTAAAAAGTTTGGTGCAGGGTTCCCCTTGAAGGGCCTGGTATGGATCTTGGGGGGACACCCACACCATTTTTTGGGGGGTTTTTTTATCTATATTGCTGGGATCTGACAATACATTACAGCCGCGAGCAGTTTTGAATGAATTTTTTCCTATAGAAATGTTATTTTGCTGTGGCACTGTTATAAACATGGGACAGATGCGCTAGTTTACAGGCATACTAAGGACACCCCCAGGCACGATATTTAAAGGAATATTTAATTTTTATTATTTCACTTTAAGCATTATTAATGCTAAATGCTAAAATCACTGCTCTTGAAAAAACGGCCGTTTTTAAAGCTTTTTTTGTATTAATACATTTCCCCTATGGCAGGACCTGGGTCCCCAAACACTTTATATGGCAATAACTTGCATATAAGCCTTTAAAATGAGCACTTTTGATTTTTCACGTTCACGCTCCATAGACGTTAACGGTTTTCATGTGTTTGAACAAATTTTTTGCCTGTTCGTATGTTTTGCTGCGAACCGAACCGGGGGGGGGGTTTGCCTCATCCCTAATAGCAAGTAATACGGTATTTAACTGAGATATTTGCTTGTCATTTCCAGCCCAATAACTTTTATATTTCAAATGATTAATCTCTAACATGCCACAGTCATTTTGTCAGCGTCTTTAACTTTGTTTCCAAATCAGTGACTAAAGTGAAATATCTTTTACCATTACCAGTAACATCCCAGTGAGCTCTGCAAATGCAAACTGATGCATGAAGGATTGCTGTGTTTAAATCTATTCAATTAAATTTTAATGATCAAAGTGAAAATTAGAATATCAGTCATGGAATTTCTGCAGTTTATTATGTGTGTGTGTGTGTGTCCAATGAACTGTAGGAACAAATTATGTGTTCAGTACAGCACAAACACAATACACAATGAAATCTCAAAGTCATTTTTGCACTGATTTGATAAACATATTTTTGTTTTATTTTTTAGCCAATGTTCAAACATCAATTAAAGAAGATCAATTTCTCTGAAATGATCTCAGCCATTGATCTGCCAGTTGCAACTTTGGTATTATCATTGCATATTGCCTTTTTTATAATGTTTTTAGAACATTTTGAAAATCTAAAAGAAATGTCACCACCATCCATTGTGAAATTAACTAGTAAAGGAGTTTATGGAACCCCTTGCCAGCTTAATCACATGATAGAAAAGTCTGCCTGCAAGCTTCAGGTCTGGAATTCGTATATGGCTTCATGCATTCTAATGCTGCGATCTGCATTCAGAGGATGATGAAAGCCAGACAGATTTCTTTTTTATTTAATTGATTCTTGCATATGATACAGTTATTGCAGTGACACAATTATGTTATTTGACCAGTAAGGAAGTACTTTTGGATCCTGTCTGTGGTCTTTTAGGGCTTGTTCTCATGTGCAATGGGTTGCTTTTCAGAGAGTGTTTGACAGTCAGTGAGGAGGCACTTTAATTTTTGCTGCTGTCGAGAATCAATACATCATTGCACTGACATGTATACACCCCTGGAGTGGCTGCATACCCTTCTTTAGGTGGGAGGCAAGGAGGCTCAACCACCTGCTTTTACTGCCTGATAGCCCCTGTGAACAAGTCCTTACAGTACAGGACTAAACAGGAGAGATATCCAAAAGACCCCCTTAACCAATTCACTTCAAAAGAAGAACAAAATGAATGAATTCAACCAAAATAAACAGATACATTTTGCTGATATCTGGGGATCTGTGAATCTGCCTTCATGGTAAATCTTGGTTTAGATCAATTTACTCATTTCTGACAGACCTGCTGCTTCCTGTCCAGCTATTTAACTACTGGTCTAGCTTCAGGGGTCGCAATGGTGACCCTACTCTTGCTCCAGGGGCCCCCGGCGGCCTCCCTGCCACATTAGTATACCTCCCAACAGTCTCTTAAAAAAATCTCGGCATCACACAAATGTGAGCCGTGTCCTTTTAGACTTCAGCCACTAGAGCTAATGGTAGAAATGATAGCTGTCCATGATTCAGTGTATGCAGCATCGTTGTTTGTCTGAGCTAGGCATTTCTCCCCTTAACCCAACCACTGTACTGCATGCAAGCAGCTGAAGGGTAGAGGCAAGAGTGAATCACTAGCCCCGCTTCCTGCCTGGCATGCCGAGAAGGACTGAGCTCTCAATGCTGAACATTTTCTTCCTCCCACTGACCACCAATTCCAGGAATTTGTTCCTCTTCCAACCACCAACGTCATGCTTTTTTTTACCCCACTGACCACCAACACTGGCCTTTTTTTCTCTGCTACTGTCCACCGGCACCAGCTATTTCCCTCCCCGTAACCACCAACACTGAACATTAATAACTGGTTCTGACTACAGACACCAGACATTTTTCCTACCATTAACTACCAATGTCATGTATTTTACCTTTCGCTGTCCACAGAAGTGAGCACTTTTTCTCCCCTACCATGAATGCACAAAGTAGAGCACATGACACAAACTGCTGACCACTGCAACTAATACAGTGTTTTGTACATAGCAAGGTGCTTACATTCCATATTCTTGACCAGAGTGTTTGTTGTCTTAATAGTTGCTAGTTGCCAAATAATTTTCAACTATTTAATTGGAGGTCTTCTTTAAGGTAGGCCCAGAAAAAGTGCTATCTGTCCATTTTCTGTTTTATTTTTTTAAAGATGATCCTTTAGGTTTATGCGTGTCATATATGTGCAATCTATAATGTAAGGAGGCTTATGCCGCGTACACACGGTCGGACTTTCCGGCATACTTGGTCCGGCGGACCAGAGTGTGCCGGACAATCCGCCCGTGTGTGGGCGCCGGCGGACTTTTCCGGCGGACTTTTTCCCAAAAGCCCGCCGGACCTAGATTTGAAGAAAGTTTTAAATCTTTCCGCCAGACTCAGTTTCGGGCGGAAAGTCCGCTCGTGTGTGTGCTAGTCCGACGGAAAGCCCGCTCGTGTGTATGCTGGTCCAACGGACCAGATACGACACGAGGGCAGGGTATTGCATCTCGCGCTCGCTGCAATAGGAAAAACAAATTTTCCTATTGCGGCGAGCGCGGGGCATACCAGGCCCTTAGGTCTGGTATTGATTATAAAGGGAACCCCCCTACGCCGAAAAAACGGCGTGGGGTCCCCCCTAAAATCCATACCAGACCCCGATCCGAGCACGCAGCCTGGCCGGTCAGGAAAGGGGGTGGGGACGAGCGAGCGCCCCCCCCCCTTCCTGAACCGTACCAGGCCACATGCCCTCAACATGGGGGTGGGTGCTTTGGGGGAGGGGGGCCGTTCTTCCACACTTCCTTCCACTCTTCCTTCTACCTCAGATGAGGCTGAGGTGTCCGAAGTCCAACCTGGGCCTTCCTCCCAGGAAGATGTGGAGGAGCCCAGCTTGAGTCAGGTATAGCATTGTTCAACATATTTCTTGACCAAAAATTAATGATGTTAACTAGATGCTATTATCGATCACTAATTTCAGATTTAACAAAGTGGTTTACATATCAATAGACAGTAGTAGCCAAAAATGACTGGGACAAGAATGAAAAATGCTGGGGTCAGAATGATAAACTTTTCTATTTGTTAACATTGAATTTGCAACAGTCATGAGCTCAAAATTGTGTGTGATTGATGACCAAAAAACTAAAACTATGTCCCATTTTCATACACAGGAAAGTCTCAGCCAGGAGGAGGCCGTGGAAAGTGGCAGCCAGGAGGTGGCGGGGGAAAGTGGCAGCCAGGAGGTGGCCATGGAAAGTGGCAGCCAGGAGGTGGCCATGCCCAGTAGCCTGACCGAATCGCAGGTTCCTCCCCTCTGCCTTCCAACAAAAAGGCCCAGGAAGGGGAGTAACATGGAGGAGTCTACGCTTGGTTTGATTCGGCAGGCTACTGCGGTCCTCACAACAACCCCCAGTGTTCAAGAGGCCTTTGCCTGTATGACGGCCAGTAAGATGCAGGAAATGGAGGTGGGCCTAAAGGTCCTAAATAAGGGGGTGATGGGCGAACTCACCAATAAAAAATCACGTCTGTGAGTTGGACCATACTCCTCCTCCACCTCCTGCCACAACTCCAACACCACAGCCACAGCCTGGAAGGAAGTGTGGAAGGAAGACAAGAGAGTGATAGCCTGGGTTTCTGGTCTGGCAAAAGACACAGGCTGTTGTAAGACTAAAGCCTCGGGACATATATGTCATCTGCTGTTGCTCCCAATCTCTCGGAGTCCTGGACCATATTGTGGTCCCTATTAAATGGACTCCTCAGGCTACCAATTTTGCCTGTCAAATAATTAATGTCTACCCTGGGGTACAAAGGCTTCTCCAATTTCAACAGTTTATCAGTGTTGCCTTTATTTTGTTATGACCCCTAATAAATTTCTATTTTTTTTTTAAATCCTTGGCTATGTGTGTAGCGGGCACCTACTTTTAAGTAGGTGACCTTTCTTATTAGCTTTCTGTTACAGGTAAATTTAGACAGGCTGATGCTATTTGCAGCAGGCCTGTTTTGTATAATTTCCATATTTAAGTGACAGGTGGTTTATGTGTTGGTCTCGGCCAATCATTAATTTGCTTGGTAATCCCGAAACTCTCATATAAAAGCAGGGTCACATGGTTCCGGGAGGGAGTCGAGTGCAGTCCAGTCCTGCTCTGAGGAGCGAGAGAGCCAGCCTGGTTCCTGGAGGGGAAGTTGGAGGTTTTCCCCGGGGAGCCAACGGAGCTTCACCTTAGCGAGAAGGGTGGAGATCCGGTCCTCATGAAGGAACAGACAACATCTTGCCGCGTGTAGTCGTGGATGTCGTAGGCCACCCCTGCGGGGAGGGGAACGGACCACAAAGAGGTAGAGAAAGCTGAGGATCATTGCGGATGAAGTAGCAACAAAGCGGAAGGAACTGGGCGATCGATCATTTGTGAGTGGCACATGGACTATTGATCACGTGAGTGAAAGCCCAAGGGAAAGGTACTGCCAGAGACTGAGGGTTGTTGGTGCACAAGTCAGTGAGATGGGCAGTAATGGCCTATGACTTTGAGTTCAGCATTGCCCCGGGATTCCAATCAGTCAAGCGGGAGGAGTTATTCAGATTGGCTCTCCTTTAGCTTAATTTGGAAGTACCATGTCGGTGGGAAGTAGTGGTAAAGAGGTAGCGGTGAAGCTGCAAGCACACATGTAGAGATATGGATCGTTTCTTTTAAAGTTATCCAGATGAAGAAGTTATTCAGAGTGACTCTTTATCAACTCATTCTCTATCAAATCTACTTCCATCGTCCCTGATTGAAGAGATTGTTTAAAAATGATTTCTTGACTACCCGCAATTGTACTCAGATTTTCCTGTATGATTCATTGAAAGATGACAATGTAACAAAAGAGCATCTCCAAGGAAGTCCTTCTCCCATCCCAGTTTATGTTGATGAATAAAGCATTAAGAAAAAGCATTAAGGACTGTGACTTTTAAATCTATGGGCTGCGAGGGTTGAGTAGTAAACGTGAATTACGGATATAGTATATATTAAGCCGCTCCTTCGGGGGTAAGCGCTACATGTGTTTTAGTTCAAAGAGGACTGTTTGTTTGTGAGTAGGCAGGTACATTTCAAAAATACAATGTGAAATTAACAAGGGACACCAACACCAACCTATTTGAGGTAAAAAAAAAGATAATAATGGTGTTGTGGTAACTTGACACACAAAACAACAAAAAATATTATGGAGATCACTAGAAAAAAAACATTAAGCCCCAGTTCATGCTTAAACCGCATCCAATTCGCAGGCCATTTTAAAATACATTCATATGAATGCATCTTGTTCACATATGTGCGTTGCATTCCCACTGCGCATTGCACAAAAAACGTGTGCATTTTCTGGGCATTGCGGTGCAAATTACAAGCCCATTATCTTCTATGGGAACGCATCTGATTTGCAGATGCATTGCGTTCTGAACATGGATTTTCTCCTTCTCCTCACTATACCTCCCCCTCCCCCACCCCTCTACCTGCTCACTGATCCGCAGCTACAATGCAGAGAAACCTCTGAACAACTGATTTTTATCTTCCCAGTGAAACCTGAGCTTCAATTCACACCACACATGTGTGAACCCAGGCTAAGGAGATCTTGATAAAAAAAAAGTAGATCACTATAAAAAAAAAATGATAAACATTATTCTGGAGATATGGCGTAAAAAAATTAATTATTCATGAGATCACAAGAAATAATAAAGAAATCAGTTTGTCAGAACTCTATGTGAATATCAGCAGCAAAACTACTTAATTATTCTAGCATTATAAAGAAGAAGAGAATGTGCTGCATTATCTCCATTACGAGCGCTAGTTTTACCAGACTGAGCGCTTCCGTCTCGCACTTGATTCAGAGCATGCGTGGAATTTTGTGCGTCGGAATTGTGTACACACACTCGGAGTTTCTGACAACAAGTTTTTTTGTCGGAAAATTTGAGAACCAGCTCTGAAACAGTTGTTGTCAGAAATTCCGACAGCAAATGTCCGATGGAGCTTACACACGGTCGGAATTTCTGACAACATGTTCACATCGAAGTGACAGTGCTAATAGTGGATGCTCGTGATACAATACAAACAATATTGCATTGGTATTATGCTAGTAATAATAAATAACTCATAGCTGTCATAATAACAAATAAATAAATCAATCAGCCCACATGTGATGGAAAACATGTGCAAAATAATAGTGAATCAACGTGCAATAAACAGCCCCAAAAAGTAGATAAAGTGCAAAAAGGTGGGCTAAATCTTAGGCGGGGCTGGTAAAATAATGCAAATAATGTGCACGCAAGGCACATTAAGTAATGTGCACACCAGGCAACAAGCAAACAATAAACAAAGTGACAAGTGCAAACCAACATGAAATCCTATGTGAAAAATGACTAAAAATGTCCACAATAAAGTGCATATATAGCAGTCCTCTTAAGGGGAGTGAGGTGACTGGAACAGGTATACAGTGATGTTTCCTCTTCGTGCAACACACCATACATTTATAAGTAGTGGCCCCTTACCTTCAGGTAATGGGGTGACAGCATAAACCAATAGTTGGAATAGCAGCCCTTCCTCCTGGTGCAGGGGCTAGATCCTTCCAGGTGATGGGATACCAACGTAAGACCAGTGTATGGGGGAGACAAACTTTAATCCTATGAACAGCAGCCTCATGCGGGAACTCAGTCCCTCCACGGATATAGAGGGGGTCCCCAATGAGAGAAGAACAAAAGGAAGGTCCCAAATAGTGTGATATTGTTGGTAACAATCTGGGTTTTATTAGCATAAAAAGTACTCACATAAAAACAAGTAAAACGATTCCTTTTCTCAGACGAGCGGCGAGTCAGCATAGAGTGCCTGTCCCGTCCCTACGTGTGACGTCACACACCACGTGACTTCATCAGGGGCTAATTGTTTTTATTTGTACAAAATTTCTTAAAAATTTAGAAAGCAAAATTTGCACACAGTGTGTCGACATGTGCTATCTGCCATCATGGGATATCAATGTACGCGTTTTGTGGGTGCAACCTCTTCCTCGCAACTCAAGTAGCTGAGAGGAAGGGGTTGTACCCCCGATACATGTACATTGATCCCCCATGATGGGAGCTAGCACATGTTCACATTATGCATGGGATCAGGAGGGAAATCCCCATTTTGACTCTCAATTTGTGTGCATCTTCAAAATTTGGCTTTCACAGGGATGACATCACCCCATCTGATGAAGGCATTATCAACACAGTTTGGACATACTAATGTCTGTTATTGCCCTGAATTTATCAAAGTTGAACTTTGTAAGTTCCTGAGTTGTGTCTTGTTTTATGTTTTTAAACACATGCCTGCTTTTGATTCTGCCTAAAACATCAATGATGTTTTTGAGTCTTTTTTCCACATCATTGATGTCTTCCTTGATCTTCTGTACATCACGATTGCACACCATGATCTCCCCGATGAGGATGTGTGAAGTGAGTTTCTTCTTCCACAACATCCACATCACCTAAAAAAAAAAACACACCATGTATTGTAAATATGCAGGCATACATCTATTACCTGAAGCTGTGGTCTTAGACACTCACCTGTTGTGGTCACTATTTCGCCCACTTCATAAGCCTCTCCTTCCTCCACATCCTCAGGTTGTGGTGTGCTGAGTTCCCCTTCTTTAGAAGGTGGGGGGTCCCTGGTGTCCTCAGATGTCCCGAGTTTTTTCTCTCCTATTTGAATAAAAAAAGGAATACTTAGCACACAGATATCTGAGGGCAGAAATAGTAATATGAAACATTGCTTGGAAGTGTCGTCCAATTGTCTGTTTTGGCAGAGTTTCAAGCTGAAGACATGATTTATTCCCTTTCTTAAAGCTGGAATACTTACCTTTTTTGGTAAAGTTTCATACATGGAGACACCCCTAGTATACACTGGAGCACCTGCATGGGACACCCTAAAAAGTTTGTTCTGGTGTCCCACACTAGTTCTCCTGCGTCCAGATGTGTAAACAGCTGCTGAGTGTCCTCTCCTTACACTGAATCAAGTTTGCATTTCATTCTAGGTACAAACCCATCTAGACAACAATGTTCATAACTTCTTTTAAGACAAATAGGCCTGAACAAATGTAGTTAACCTGCATCTGCAAAAAACATCGTATTAGTGGGCGAACAAGGGATGTTTACCACGAACGATTACTGTGCCCACGAACCTGAAAGTTGCCATTTTAAACTGTAACGAAAAGCACATGGAGTAGCATGCATGTAATAATAATAATAGGAACACACGACAACTACTTACTTTTTTGAAGAACTCACTTGATCCTTTTGTACTGACCGTGCTCCCTCAATTTCAGGTCTGACCAGCGTTTCCTCAATTGATCCTTGGATCGTCGTACCCCAAAATTTCTGTGCAGATTTTTCACAACTTTTGTTGTGATCTTGGCCTTTCTCACATTTGGGTTTGGGTAAGGTCCATGCTTCCCATCATAGTCGGCCCTCTTCAAGATGTCCACCATTTCCACCATCTCCACAAACGACATATTTGAGGCCTTAAATCTCCTCCGGGATCAGGATGTTCATGGCTCTGGGCTTTCATCGTTGCTGCTGCTGTCTTCATGCACTTATTCTTTCTTCCCCATGTGCTCTCCCACTGTGCTGAAAGAAAAGGGGAATATACCAGATAGAAGGTCAGGGGCGGGCGGAGTTTCATGCATGAGCAGTGTATATAAAGCGTAACACGTGTGCGTCATACGTACAATCTGTGAGCGGAGAAAGGACTAGTGGAAGCACTGATTGTGAGAACGAAGGTCCAATTTTAACTTGGGCCTATACTGCTTATAGATTTAGGCCTATATTGGGACAAGATTAGGAGAGTTTAGCCTGACATTAGGGTTTTTGTCTTGTGTTGTGTCTTGCAAAGAAAATGGATCTATTGAATGATCAGGAATTTATCCCCATATTCATTGATATATACAGGGAGCTGCCATGTATGTGGCTGGTAAACCACCCCTTTTATACCAATAAAAGAAAGAGGTAGACAGCGCTGGATCAATTGCTGGAATTTGTGAAGCCACAGATCCCCTATTTGAAGGCCGCAATTGGTGGCATGAGGAGCATTTATAATAGGGAGCGCAAGAAGGTCCAGGATTCCCAGAGATCAGGAGCTGCAGCAGATGACATTTATGTACCCAGGCTGTGGTACTATGACAGATTGCATTTTCTGGCAGACCAGAGGGAACCCAGGCCAGCACTCTCCAGTCTTCCTTTAATGCTTCCTTCCACCCCAACTGAGGCTTCCGATGTCCAACCTGGGCCTTCCAGCCAGGAAGGAGTGGAGGAGCCCAGCTTGAGCCAGGTATAGCATTGTTCAACATATTTCTTGTCCAAAAATGAATGATGTTAACTAGATGTTATTATTGATCACTAATTTCTGATTTAACAAAGTGTTTTACATATCAATAGACAGTAGTGGCCACAAATGATTGGGACATGAATGAAAAATGCTGGGGTCTGAATGATGGTATTTTCTATTCATTAACATTCAATTTTCAACAGTCATGAGCTGAAAATTGTGTGTGATTGATGAACAAAAAAATTTTCATACACAGGAAAGCCTCAGCCAGGAGGAGGCTGTGGAAAGTGGCAGCCAGGAGGTGGCAGGGGTAAGTGGCAGCCAGGAGGTGGCTGGGCACAGTAGCCTGCCCGAATCCCAGGTCCCTCCCCTCCGCCTTCAAAAACAAAGTCCCAGGAAGAGGAGTAACCTGGAGGAGGCAGCACTTGGGCTATTTTGGCAGGCTACTCTGGCTCTCAGAACCCCACCCAATATTCAAGAGGATTATGCCTGCATGGCAACCTGCAAAATGCAGAAAATGGAGGAGGGCCAACGCCTCTTATGTGAGGAAGTTATCTTACAAGCCCTAAAAGAGGGGTTGAGGGACGAACTCACATGTCAAAGCCAGGTTTGTGAGTTCTCCTCCTCCACCTCCTGCCATAATTCTAACACCAGAGCAACAGCCTGGAAGCAAGCCTGGAAGCAAGCGTGGCCTGGGTTCGGTCTGGTCTGACAAAAGACGCAGGCTGTTGGAAGACTACAGCCTGGGGACATATATGTCATCTGCTGCTGTTCCTGATCTCTGGGAGTCCCGGACCGGATTGTGCTAACTATTATATGGACTCCTCATGCTGTAAAATAGTTGATGTGTGCCCTGGGGTACAAAGGCTTCGCAAATTTCACCAGTTTATCCAGCGTTGCCTTCCTATTTATTTGGTTATGACCCGTAATAAATGGCTAATTTTTTTCACAAATACTTGCCAATGTGTTTTACTTCAAAAAGGACAGTTTTGTTTGTGAGTAGGCAGGTACATTTCAAAAATACAATGTCAAATTAACAAGGGACACCAACACCAAACAACCTCCTTGAGGTTAAAAAATACAAGTTAATAATGGTGTTGTGGTAAATTGACACACAAAATGACAACAAATATTATGGAGATCAGTAGAAAAACAAATATAAAAAAAGGAGATCTTGATGAAAAAAGAAAAAAACAGGAGATCTTGATAAAAAAAAAAATGGAGCTCTTCATAATAAAATAAATTAAAAAAGATCACTATAAAAATAAATTCTAAACATTATTATGGAGATCTGATGAAAAAAATAACATATATTCTTCATGAGATCACGACAACTAATAAAGAAATCATTTGTGAGAACTCTGTGTGAATATCAGCAGCAAAACAACTTCATTATTCTAGCAATATAAAGAAGAAGAGAATGTGCTGCATTAAAAGATTAAAAAATTTGCAGCATGACGAATGTGCTGTTTCCATTACGAACGTTAGTTTTACCAGACCGAGCGCTTCCGTCTCGTACTTGATTCAGAGCATGCATGGAATTTTGTGCGTCGGAATTGTCTACACACACTTGAAATTTCCAAGAACGGATTTTGTTGTCGGAAAATCTGAGAACCAGCTCTCAAATTTTTGTTGGCGGAAATTCCGACAAGAAATGTCCGATGGAGCCTACTCACAGTCGGAATTTCCGACAACAAGCTCCTATCGAACATTTCTTGTCGGAATGTCCGATCGTGTGTACGTGGCATTTGGGCGGCTGAAAACCACTGCGGGTGGACATGGCTGGATGGTGCGCTAAGTGGTATTAAGGTTTAGTGCATTATTTGCCCAGAGACGAATACCTAGAATGTAGTTCACAGTGCTGGATGGTGCACCTGTGCTTTCCGCCCACACAAAAATGCCACAATTTCTTGCACAGAGGCAAAATACTTAGTGTACATGAAGTGAAAGTCAAATACATAGTCAAATCACTGAAAACAGTGTGCTCCCCATGTGGCTGATATCTCAACAGCTGATATATCAGCTACATAACAGCAAAATACAGAGCTCCCTTTAGTAGCTTACCTACTGTATACATACACCAAATGTATTACAAAACATATACTTTGGGCATTCATAAAGAGTGTTTACAACATTCTTTAGAATCCCTGCATGCCTCCACATGGGAAATGTCAGTGCTTGTCCCAAATTCACAGGCACTTTGAGGCAAGCACCACAATTTGCCATGTGGAGGAGCACTGAAGTCAGATTGCCCATAGGGACAGGCAGTGGGCACATTCCACGACCAGTGAAAAGCCTGCTAGTGGATATGGAATTTGCCCACTGGCTGCTGTCAAACACAAGGAGAGAGTGAACCTGATGAGTAACTAGTCCACTAGCTTCCCTATCAGGCTTCACCTACTGTCAGCGTCCTTGACAACCAATGAAAGTTGGGGAGTTGCCACCTACTACACAGTGTACAGAGACTGACCCTTTTATGCCTAGAATTGGTCTTAAATACCTTCAGTTTCAATATTTACAAACTGAAGGTAATTATTTTAGTTTGGTGCAGCCATAGTGCTACTTTGCAAAAGTGACACTATTAAAGAGCAGCTCCAGGCGCCTTCATGAAGAAAAAAGTCAGCAGCTACAAATAAGGTAGCTGCTTAGTTTTAATATTAGGACACTTACAGTACCTGTGCATGAACCTGTCCAGGTGCGGTGTCCTTACCCAAGCTGCTTTTTCAGTTGGATATCGGGTGCTGCCGCCGCCATCTCCATCTCCTCTTCATATAACTGGTCCCATGATACCACTGCTGTTCAATGATCATGTGGCCACCCCTCTTCTACATTATCGCACACAGTGTAACTGAATTGTACATGACAATGATGGCCTTTTAAATATGGTAGCTGCTTACTTTTAATATTAGGACACTTACAGTACCTGTGCAGGAACCTGTCTAGGAATCCAGCGGTATCCTTACCCAAGCTGCTTTTTGAGTTGGATATCGGGTGCTGCCGCCACCATCTCCACTAAGGGAAACCTGCAGTGAAGCCTTGCAGCTTCACAGCCAGTTGCCTGCTGCGCATGTGCGAAACGCGCTGCACTCTGTGAATGGGCCGTATGCGGCGGAAGGAGGAGGGGGCGAACGTCTGGCCTAGTTCGCTGCGGCAAACTCAGCCGAAAGTGGGAGCGGGTACCTGTCAAAACCAGGTACCCACTGTCCCCCTCCTTCCCAAAAGGTGCTAAATATGGCAGCGGAGGGGGGGAGGCGGCAGAGGAGCAGAGCTTCTTCTTTTGGATGGACCTCCACTTTAAGAACTGGAAAACAAAACGTGTAGCGCTAAAGAAAGACAAAAGGAGAATAAAACACCTACACACTGATAAGGTATGGAGCCAGTATCCTACAAACAGCTAAAATGAGACACAGTTGGATTTCTCACAATATGTATGAATCAAAATACAGTACGGAGTCCGTGAGTGAGAAATAAATGGAATAATGCTTGTAAGTGATATGTGAACCACCTTCACCAACACCAGCATGGGATCCTATAGTCTCTGAATAGATGCTAAACACCAGATAAAATTCAAATTCCAAATTAGATGATGTATGGAATGAATCAGCTCTAGAACGTCACACCACAGTGTCTTCACACACGTGCAAATCACTCTAACGGTAAAGTTGGTAAAATTGGAGGCTTACCGGAGGGTTTGAACCCAAAACAGTGTATACTGTGAGGGTCAAACCAGCTTTTATTGCATAATGGCAATGGTGGGAAGACCTTGGCAGCGTGAAGGGATCACAAGGGGTTCATAAAGATGTATCTTCTCCAATCATGACATAAGATCTCCCCGTTTGCAGCACTTAGAAAAGTTCCACTTGGTTTAAGTTCCTACAGCTTCACAATGAGCAGCTCATTGTGAAGCTGTAGGAACTTAAACCAAGTGGAACTTTTCTAAGTGCTGCAAACGGGGAGATCTTATGTCATGATTGGAGAAGATACATCTTTATGAACCCCTTGTGATCCCTTCACGCTGCCAAGGTCTTCCCACCATTGCCATTATGCAATAAAAGCTGGTTTGACCCTCACAGTATACACTGTTTTGGGTTCAAACCCTCCGGTAAGCCTCCAATTTTACCAACTTTACCGTTAGAGTGATTTGCACGTGTGTGAAGACACTGTGGTGTGACGTTCTAGAGCTGATTCATTCCATACATCATCTAATTTGGAATTTGAATTTTATCTGGTGTTTAGCATCTATTCAGAGACTATAGGATCCCATGCTGGTGTTGGTGAAGGTGGTTCACATATCACTTACAAGCATTATTCCATTTATTTCTCACTCACGGACTCCGTACTGTATTTTGATTCATACATATTGTGAGAAATCCAACTGTGTCTCATTTTAGCTGTTTGTAGGATACTGGCTCCATACCTTATCAGTGTGTAGGTGTTTTATTCTCCTTTTGTCTTTCTTTAGCGCTACACGTTTTGTTTTCCATTTGATATATGTGCAATTTTCTAGTGCTGTGTTAGCGGCTTATTATTATTCGGGAGTAAGCGCATATTTGCCACTTGGGTTGTGTTTGTTTACACTTTAAGAACTACCTGAAGAACTTCTTAAATTAATGAAACTGCCGAAACTGGTGGCAGGACTTTTTTGAATGGGCCTTACCACCAGAAAATTGGTAAAAATACTTTAGTAAATTCTCTTCAATGTGTATAAGAGCAAGCATGCAAAAATATGAAAGTCCTAATAAATGTAAACATCAACTCCTGTCAGGCATAAAACATCAGTAGTTTAAGCTAAATTGACGAGAGGTTTAAAGTAAAAGAACACTTATTCATTGCTCAAACAGACATCTCCTCTTCATATAACTGGTCCCATGATATCACTCCTCTTCAATGATCATGTGACCACCCCTCTTTTACATTATCGCACACAGTGGAACTGCATTGTACATGACAATGATGGCCTTCTTACATTCTGAAAGCACAGGCGAGCACTGACTGTTAATGGACCAAGAATAAGGTAAGGAATAGACTGATAGAGTTGCCATTTGAGGGTGAGGTGTGGTGTG
This sequence comes from Aquarana catesbeiana, assembly GCF_042186555.1. Classification (NCBI taxonomy): domain Eukaryota; kingdom Metazoa; phylum Chordata; class Amphibia; order Anura; family Ranidae; genus Aquarana; species Aquarana catesbeiana. The sequence continues at coordinate 368,363,917 of NC_133325.1, forward strand.
GACACATATTACTGAAATGTATGGCTTACTGGATATCCTCTTTAACTTCTGGCAAAAATGTATGCTTTTATAATGCCCACTTTCTAGTAATGACACAGGTATACTGTACACTGGTCAGCCATAACTTTATAAACACTGACAGGTTATATGAATACCATTCACAGCTCAAAAAAAAAAAAAACTTTTTCTTGGTGCCTTGCTATTTAGACCTGTTCCTGTGGTTGTTAGGAGGTTAGGGGTGCTGGTTCAGAAAAATTGCATTGGCTAGACTAAATCAGCTCTAGTTGCTTAGATATGGTTGAATTTATGTAATTTTTTAGTCAGTTTTTTTAAAAGATCTTGCTGATCAACTTGTCCTTCAGTTACCTAGTTTGTGTTTTTGCGTACAAGTTAGCAGACATAGAGAGAGTGTTTACATACTTCCAACTGTAATTTTCCATCAGAAACATTAGATTTTAAAGTGTAAGCTACTAACTGTATTGTAGTTATGATCGTATAGGAGGTGTGTGTACAGTGCCACTATTATAATTTACCTTTTGCAGTTAGAGCACCGTAGAGGTTAAGGCTACTTCATTACGGTGCTGCCTGAATCATCTTGACATATTTTGCTTTATTTATATCCTATTTTTTGACGGAAGACCACAGGGAAGAGCGGTATATAGCATTTATGCTATATAAGGAAAAATCTGTGATATTTTTGGAATTAGTGGGTCAAATATGCTCAGGAACAGGTCTAACATTTGAGGCACCAAAATATGTGTTGGCCTGTATTATCTCATTTCAATGGCATCTGAAAGTTGGTGGGATATATTAAGCTGCAAGTAAACATTTTGTCCCTGAATTTGATATGTTGAAAGCAGAAAAAAATGGGCATCACAATTTAGTCTTGTATGGGGCTGCATAGCTGTAGACCAGTCAGGGTGCCCTTGCTGACCCATTTTCACAGCCAAAAGCACCTACAATGGGCACATGAACATCAAAACTGGACCACAGAGCAATGGAAGAAGATAGCCTGGAAAATCAAATTTTCTTTTATAACATGTGGATGGCTGTGTGTGTGTGCATCTATTAATTGGGGAAAATATGGCACCAGGATGCAGCATGGGAAAAAGGCAAGCTGGCAAAGGCATCGTGATGTTTCGGGAAATGTTTGGATGGGAAATCTTGGTCCTGTCATTCATGTAGATGTTACTCGACATGTACCAACTAGGGATGAGCTTCGAGTTCGAGTCAAACTCGTGTTCGACTCAAACATCGGCTGTTCGCCAGTTTGCCGAACAGCAAACAATTTGGGGTGTTCGCGGGAAATTCGAAAGCCGCGGAACAAGTCTATGGGAGAAATCAAAAGTGCTCATTTCAAAGGCTTATATGCATGGTATTGTCATAAAAAGTGTTTGGGGACCTGGGTCCTGCCCCAGGGGACATGGATCAATGCAAAAAAAGTTTTAAAAACGGACTTTTTTCGGGAGCAGTGATTTTAATAATGCTTAAAGTGAAACAATAAAAGTGTAATATTCCTTTAAATTTCGTACCTGAGGGGTGTCTATAGTATGCCTGTAAAGGGGCGCATGTTTCCCATGTTTAGAACAGTCTGATAGCAAAATGACATTTCAAAGGAAAAAAGTCATTTAAAACTACTTGCGGCTATTAATGAATTGCCGGTCCGACAATACACATAAACGTTCATTGATAAAAACGGCATGGGAATTCCCCACAGGGGAACCCTGAACCAAAATGTAAAAAAAAATAACTTGGGGGTCCCCCTAAATTCCATACCAGGCCCTTCAGGTCTGGCATGGATATTAAGGGGAACCCCGGACAAATTTTTTTTTAAAATGGCGTGGGGTCCCCCCAAAAATCCATACCAGACCCTTATCCGAGCACGCAACCTGGCAGGCCTGCTGGAAAAGAGGGGGGATGAGAGAGCGCCCCCCTCCTGAACCGTACCAGGCCACATGCCCTCAACATTGGGAGGGTGCTCTGGGGTAGCCCTCCAAAGCACCTTGTCCCCATGTTGAATTAAATGGGGCTCCAAGTCTCTGCCCTGTAATTCTGAGGCTTATAGATGATGAAATTAGAATCCTCCCATTACATATTTATATTATATAGTGCAAAGAAAAAAAGAGAAAGATATCATTGCGCAATGAAGCTACTTTTAAAAGGTCATCTGCAACTGCAGCAAATTCACTCACATTTCAAAGGCAAATAAACTAGCGCTTGTGTCAGAGGGGGGTGGGGTCACCGGGTGGCCTCGCCCTCCGTTATTTAAGAACCGTCAGCAGACGAGAAGCGTCACACAGCGGGAGCCTCCCATCATGGATGTGGAGCGTCCCGAGAAGAAGAAGGGAAGAAGACGCCACGGAGGAAGATGCCGGACGAGAACACCGGAGGAAGAACCAGAAGAACCAGAAGAAGAAGATGGAGGAAGAAAAGAAGGAAGATAAAAGAGAGAAGAAAGAAGATAGAAGAAAGAAGAAGCATTTAAATAAAGAAATTGACAAAAACTATCTCTTGTCATTTTTAACATTTTTGACACTTTTTTGTGAAATGGTAGGGTACCCCCTTACCATTTCACACAGGGGGAAGATCCGGGATCTGGGGGTCCCCTTGTTAAAGGGGGCTTCCAGATTCCGATAATTCCCACGCCCGCAGACCCCCACAACCACCGGGCAAAGGTTGTGGGGATGAGGCCCTTGTCCCCATCAACATGGGGACAAGGTGCTTTGGGAGACTACCCCAAAGCACCCTCCCAATGTTGAGGGCATGTGGCCTGGTATGGTTCAGAAGGGGGGGCACTCTCTCGTCCCCCCCTCTTTTCCTATGGCCTGCCAGGTTGCGTGCTCGGATAAGGGTCTGGTATGGATTTTTGGGGGGACCCCACGCCATTTTTTTTTCAATTTTGGCACGGGGTTCCCCTTAAAATCCATACCAGACCTTAAGAGTCTGGTATAGATTTTGAGAGGGACCCCACGCCATTTTTTTTGTTAAATTTTGGCTGGGGTTCCCCTTAATATCCATACCAGACCTGAAGGGCCTGGTATGGAATTTAGGGGGACCCCCACGCCATTTTTTTTTAAATTTTGGTTTGGGGTTCCCCTGTGGGGAATTCCCATGCCGTTTTTATCAATGAACTTTTATGTGTATTGTCGGACCGGCAATTCATTAATAGCCGCGAGTAGTTTTAAATGACTTTTTTTCCTTTGAAATGTCATTTTGCTGTCAGACTGTTCTAAACACGGGAAACATGCGCCCCTTTACAGGCATACTATAGACACCCCCCAGGTATGAAATTTAAAGGAATATTACACTTTTATTGTTTCACTTTAAGCATTATTAAAATCACTGCTCCCGAAAAAACGGCCGTTTTTAAAACTTTTTTTTGGATTGATCCATGTCCCCTGGGGCAGGACCCAGGTCCCCAAACACTTTTTATGACAATACCATGCATATAAGCCTTTAAAATTAGCACTTTTGATTATTCATGTTCGTGTCCCATAGACTTTAACGGTGTTCGCATGTTCGAACAAACGTTTTGCCTGTTCGCATGTTCTGGTGCGAACTGAACAGGGGGGTGTTCGGCTCATCCCTAGTACCAACTACCTAAACATTTTTGCTGACCAAGAACACCCCTGGAAATAGTATTCCCTGTATCCTTTTTTGGCAAGATAATACACCCTGCCACACTGCAAAAATGGTTTGAGCATGGCTTAACCACTTTTTACCCGCTTAATGACCAGGCCATTTTTTGCGATATGGCACTGCGTTACTTTAACTGACAATTGTGCGGGTGTGCGACGCTGTACCACAAAAAAAATGATGTCCTGTTTTGCCCACAAATAGAGCTTTCTTTTGGTGGTATTTAACCACCTCTGTGGTTTTTATTTTTGCTCTATAAACAAAAAAAGACCGCCAATTTTGAAAAGAAAACTATTTTTATTTTTTAAAGTTATTTTACTTTGCTATAATACGTATCCAATAAAAAATGTAAAAAAAATAATTTATTCATCAGTTTAGGCCAATAAGTATTCTTAAAAAAAAATCTCAACAAACAATTGGTTTGCGCAAAAGTTACAGCATCTACAAAATAGATTTATGGCATTTTTATTATTTACGTTTTTTTTACTAGTAATGGCACTGATCAGCCATTTTTAAGCGGTACTGCGACATTGTGGAGGACAGATCGGTCACCTTTGACACTTTTTAAGGACCAGTGACATTATTACAGTGGTAAGAGCTAAAAATATGCACTGATCACTATATAAATGACACTAGCAGGGAAGAGGTTAAAACTAGGGGATGATCAAGGGGTTAAGTGTGTCCTAGGGAGGTGCATTCTAACTATGGGGGGAGTGGACTGACTGGGAGTAAAGAGAGATCACTGTTCCTGATCACTAGGAACAGATGATCTCTCTGTACTCCCCTGTCAGAATGGGGATATGCTTTGTTTACATAGGCAGATCGCCGTTCTGCCTCTCTGAGGAGTGATCGCGAGTGGCCGCCAGACATCGCGGCCACCGGACCCGCACATTGGCTCCCCCAGCTTGCAGCGTGCCCCCGCAGTGTCTCATGCATGAAACAATGTACGGGTATGTCATTTCACACAATAGGGCCACCCTGCAGCAGTATATATGGTGGGCAGTCCTTAAGTGGTTAAGGAACACGAAAATGGGTTTGAGGTGTTGACTTGGTCTTAAAATTCTCCAGATTTCCATCCAATCAAGCATCTGTGGGATGTGCTGTAAAAACAAGTCCGATCCATGGAGGCCCCACTTAACAAGTTACAGGACTTAAATGATCTGCTACTGATGGCTTGGTGCCAGATTCTACGGGATACCTTCAGAGATCTAGATCTAACGTCCATGCCTTAATGGGTCAGGGTTGTCTTGATGCCAACAGGGGCTGGTTTTGGTGGGAAAAAGGGGAATCAATATTAGGTAGGTTGTCATACAGTTATGCCTGATAAATTATGGTTATGGTTTATAAATTAGTTATTGGATACAGAACAGAAAAAACTGTGCACTGGAGGTACACAGGGGTCGCCCATTGGGATTTTACTGGCAAAATATATAGAGTATAGAGAGTAGATTATATAAAATGCACGTAAGTGCCAATTTTATTTAATTGTAGAAAAAATATGAAAAAATATGAATACAAATACAGTTATACAATATACATATTTGTTTAAAATATACACATCAAAATGTACAAAATAGATTTATCAACTCAGTGCTTACAACCCGCAGCCTAAGTAGTTTCAGGTCAAACGGATGAATTTACAGCACGTAACCCGACATGTTTCGGAAATTAGTATGTGCTATTCCTTCATCAGGGATTTTACAGTTGGGTGATCAAATATTTTTCTGTAATGTAAGTTTCAGAGTAATAATATATGAAACTACTAACAAGTATTGATTATAGCAGAAATATTATAGAATGTTCACACTGGTTATACTTACATCAATCAGATTCATATAAATCAAATATGACAGAACAAAAACAGGAACCAAAGACAGAACAGGCTGGCTAGGAGGTCCACAAAAATATGGGATGGGCAGCTCTGGGTGTGGGACTGAACGCTGCAGCACATTCACAAGAGGCGCCTGATGAGAGTCTACATAATCAAAATAGTAAAGGGAAAAGGAAGACGTGAATTAATCCCATATGCAGCTAAAAAGGACTATCAGACTGCAGTATAGTAGTTATTGGATACCAAAGCCAGTGCCAATATTTTGGCCAGTGAAGGCTAATTTTTCAAATGTATATTATTTTTTTATTGGTATGATTTAACCATTACATGTATAGTATGTGTTAAAGGTATGACTGCTCTCAAAATATAAGACAACATATTTTTGTACTGTACTGTATTTATGTCAGTTGTGTTTTGTGATTTACAATATATTTCTACATTTATGCTGCCTGTACTTTTTTAAGCAATGATTGTGCTCTTTTATTGGTATGTGAAATATGTCTAATTGCCATTTTTAGTTATAATTTTTAAGATGTTGCACAATCAGTTTGTGTAGGTAGTATATTCTCATACTAGCGTAGGTGGTAATAAACGAGATGTCTTGGCACAGCTGTCAGCTAACAAGGAGAAAATTTTTTTTTTTTTTTTTTTGTTTTTTTTCTTGTTCAAGCCATTATTTTAGTAGTCCTATTTATAGGGAATTTCTAATACAGTAGTTCATGATTCATGAAAGTTTACATATGAGCATTGAAAATTCTCCAATGCACAATAAAATGCTGATGCCTTTGGATTTTTTGCAGCGAACCTTACTCTGGGAAGCATTGCTAATATTCTCCTTTGTAAAACCAAAGTAATAAGATCGATCCTTCAAAAGAAGGAATGAGGTATTACTTGAAAAAAACTATAATTTGTTTTATTCTACATGTGTTTTTCACTTATTCCAGCAGTAACATGTTACATTAAAACAGAGTGCTTCCGAGGAAGATACAAACTGTTCTGTGAAATAAAATAGACTAAAATCAAGTCAAATTCCATCTGTCATTATAAAATAATGATATGATTTTCTAGACACCTGGAAGGATTCTTTTGTTTAGAGGACAGCAGTAATTAGGAGGGTTAATTTAACTTTACTGTATTTCAGGAACAAAGTATTCACATTTTAAAGATCCATCTTTGACAACAATCCAATTATTTTTTTATGTACGTTATTGTTTAAGGGTTGTGGGTGAGGCCTAAACTTTTTTGCACAAAGTATAAGCAAAGACTTTATCTTTCACAGCTGTGACTTCATTAAATTAAAAGCTGATTGGTTGCAATAGGCTACTGTATTTTACGAATTATCATTATTTGTACTGTTGTATTGAATTATCATTCTTTGTGCTGTCTTTGTACTGTCTTTGATATAGGGCTGATTGCAGGGATATTACAACTCAGCATTCAGACTACAAAACATCATTTCAGTCAACTTGAGACTTGTATGCAATTAAATGCTATCTTTTCAGTGATGTCCAGAGCAAGAAAGACAGCTCAGAAGAACCCCTGACAAGAACATGCGCTGCTATAACACAGAGTTCAGACAATTTTCCTCCTAGTGGACACTGAACAGCTTTGTGTAGTGAGCTAGAAGGGTCAATGCAGCCTGTGAGCTCAGGATTATGACATCTTTATATTTTGAGCCGACATCTTATAGAGCATCTTACTAGTAGCCCACTTTACTAGAGCCAACACGTTTCAGAGGAATTGCCTCAACCTTCTTCAGGGCTAATATGTAGAGAGAAAGATACAAGATAAAAATTCATAGCGGGTCTACAGAATTTGTAAAGAAAATAAACACACACATATATATATATATACAGTGGGGCAAAAAAATATTTAGTCAGCCACCAATTGTGCAAGTTCTCCCACTTAAAAAGATGAGAGAGGTCTGTAATTATCCCTCCAAAGGTTTTCTATGGGGTTGAGATCTGGAGACTGGCTAGGCCACTCCATGACCTTAAAATGCTTCTTACGAAGCCACTCCTTCATTGCCCAGATGGTGTGTTTGGGATCATGGTCATGCTGAAAGACCCAGCCACGTTTCATCTTCAATGCCCTTGCTGGTGGGAGGAGGTTTGCACTCAAAATCTCACGATACATGGCCCCATTCATTCTTTCATGTACACGGATCAGTCGTCCTGTTCCCTTTGCAGAGAAACAGCCCCAAAGCATGATGTTGCCACCCCCATGCTTCACAGTAGGTATGGTGTTCTTTGGTTGCAACTCAGCATTCTCTCTCCTCCAAACACGACAAGTTGGGTTTCTACCAAACAGTTCTACTTTGGTTTCATCTGACCATATGACATTCTCCCAATCCTCTTCTGGAACATCCACATGCTCTCTAGCAAACCTCAGATGGGTCCGGACATGTACTGGCTTAAGCAGGGGGACACGTCTGGCACTGCAGGATCTGAGTCCCTGGCAGCGTAGTGTGTTACTGATGGTAGCCTTTGTTACGTTGGTCCCAGCTCACTGCAGGTCATTCACTAGGTCCCCCATGTGGTTCTGGGATTTTTGCTCACTGTTCTTGTGATCATTTTGACCCCAAGGGGTGAGATCTTGTGTGGAGCCCCAGATTGAGGGAGATTATCAGTGGTCTTGTATGTCTTCGATTTTCTAATTATTGCTCCCACAGTTGATTTCTTCACACCAAGCTGCTTGCCTATTGCAGATTCAGTCTTCCCAGCCTGGTGCAGGTCTACAATTTTGTTTCTGGTGTCCTTCGACTGCTCTTTGGTCTTCACCATAGTGGAGTTTGGAGTGTGACTGTTTGAGGTTGTGGACAGGTGTCTTTCATACTGATAACAAGTTCAAACAGGTGCCATCAATACAGGTAATGAGTAGAGGACAGACGAGCCTCTTAAAGAACAAGATACAGGTCTGTGAGAGCCAGAAATCTTGCTTGTTTGTAGGTGACCAAATACTTATTTTCCACCATAATTTGCAAATAAATTCTTTCAAAAATTAGACAGTGTGATTGTCTGGATTTGTTTCCACATTTTGTCTCTCATAGTTGAGGTATACCTATGATGACAATTACAGGCCACTCTCATCTTTTTAAGTGGGAGAACTTGCACAATTGGTGGCTGACTAAATACTTTTTTGCCCCACTGTATAGTTAGTAGATAAAGAAAAATCCTCTTATTAATGAATCTTAAATGACAAAAATGATATACTGTATACATATAAAAAGTAAATTATAAGTCATCAGTAGTAAATAATAAAAGTGATGTATCAATATAATAGATAATAATAAATGTCTAAACCAATTGTATATCAGAAAAATAAAAACATAAAACACATAGATGATAAATCATTAGCGGTATATGAATGTAACCGATTATAAAAAATGTCTAAACCTATTCCATATCACCAAAATATATATACACATAAACAATAAAACATTCATAAAAAACTGATAAGATGGATCGATGGATATAGCTGATCATCATAATATATGTATGCTAATTTGATGGATGATCAAATTGTCTAAATTTTATTAAAAATAATGAAAATGTTTCAGTTTGTGGTAACCTAGAATCGGAATAGCACTACCATCTTGCATGGGATTTGTTTAGATTGTGTTAATTTAACATATTTGAAGGGAAGCCAAAATAAAGAGTATAAAACGTGCACAAAAATGTGTAATTCCTGCTATACAGCAAAGTTTTTGCAACCATTACAGCTTTACACCAACTGTTTAGTCAGTGAACACAACTCAAAGTAAAACCACTAAAACAGTTTCTGTGACTTCTCTGAAGAAGAAAGAGGGATCCCCTCACTGTGTTGAAAGCATCACAACTGATTATTAATCCATTCAATAAACAAATTACTCTATCTGAGAAACAGACTTATCCATCCATTCTCGGATGGACTAGTCTGTTTGTTGGATAAATTAATAAACAGTTTTTTTAAGACTTTCAGCGTGGTGAGCTGTTCCCCTTGTCTTCTTTGGGGCAATCACAAAGGCTGTTTTAGTGGCTGAAGACTACAGGGAACTGGCTCCTATAATCAGTGGTACCCTGGGGATTACTGTCTGCAGTGGAGTTAGCAACTTAATGCAAGCATTATGATGTCCCCAGGGATGAAAAACTTAATCTGGAAAACAAATTAGTTCACTCGAAGGCATGGTAAGTTTACCAAAAACAGTTACAGGTATACCCAGCAATTCAAGTCAAAGTGACATTGTGTAGTGGCACCAAAATATAGTCAGTTCCTTGAGCTTTAGCAATAGCTGAAAAAAGAACGAAAAAAATATATTAATTTTCACTGAATGAAAGGCCTAGACTCAGTGCAGAACTAGATTAAACACAAGAGGCCAACTGGGCCTGGGCCAAAAGCCAGCACATTAAGAGCAGAAAGCAATAAACAACTCTATGTTCAAAGGTCCCAACTGGCTTAGGAAATGGCTTTCATACGGAACACTGACTCCTCCTTCGCTAATTACCCAGTCACAGAAACCACCTGGAGTGCTTATGTCACAAACGGGAGGCATGAAGCCTTTTTGCAGTGGAAGACGTGAATCCACAGGAGCTTACCCTCTAGTTGGACTGATATAGCAGTAGTGAACAGAACCTGGAAAAACCCCTCCCACCAAACGTACATAGACTTGGAAAGGTGCCACCTAACTATTTCCCAGTCTCCAGAACTTTAGCTGGCCATAGATGGATCAAAATTCAGCCGGTTCAGCAGGGGCCATTCCCATTAGTGAGAAGTCGATCCAATGATTGACGTCTAACAAACATGCTTGTTGGAAAACATTTTTTTTAACACAATAACACAGCTGGGAGGATTCCTATATCCACTTCACTTGTGTGGCTGGTTGCTTGCTGGCTGATCAAAAAAAAACTGACCAATGTATGCCCATCTTAAGGTAATGTTGAGTGTTCTTATCTCAGGATCAGAAAATTATGAAAATGCAGGTCAGCTAATGTATTATACAAATACATTACAAGTTAAGCCAAAGCTCCATAAGCAAGGAAAAGAGGAGACTCATGAGGAAAGCAAAGTTCAATCTCCAGTGAATATTCAAAAAAAAGTGAAGTGTTCAAGGGTTTTCTAGATGTGTGCCTGATGGACATACACGCTAAACGCTTCAGTCCATTTATCCCTTTCGCTGCCAGAGCTGTTTTTGCAATTTTTTTGCACACACGCTTTAAAAATAATTTTAGGCCATAAACCCCCCTAAACGTGATATATTTTCTGAAAACAGACATCCTAGAGAATGAAATAGTAATAAATCACCCAATGTTTTTATAGAATATACAAGATGAGGTTGCACCAAGTAAATATGTCAACAACACCAACATGTCAAACCTTAAATTTGTGTGCAGCCGTAAAAAGGTGACAAACTTCAGTACCCTATATTTTCCATAGGCAACACTTTAAACGCCCCCTATAGGTCATCAGTGTAGTGTTATGAAGGAGGTCTGGTTCTAGAAATGTGATGATTTTTTTGGTGACAGGTTATCTTTAATGAGATATCCAGGTTCTAAAAGTCCCTGGATGTCTGCCCTGTGCTCCACTGAATGTAATGCAATGCAGATCGCATTCCAATACATTCATTCTCGAGTATGCTGGCCGGGGACACCGAGATGCGGACCCAGAAGTGATGTCAAACACGTCACTTTCCATGTCAGCAACAAGGCAGGGAGGACATTTCACAGATTTCTCTGAGCTTTTTTCATACAGTTCTTTAACCGCTTCCAGACGGCCCACAGTACATATACTGTGGCAGGGTGGCCCGGCTGCACAAAATCACGTACAGTACCTGTATGTGATTTTGTGCACACGGTGTAGGGGGCACATGTGCAGCACAGAAGCGCCACTCCTGCTATGATTAGACACAGCGGGAGCCAATCAGTGGGTCCGGCTGCCGCGATGGCCACTGCGACCCGCCGATCGCTCACAGGAGGCACACACCACTGATCTGTCAGTGAGGAAAAGAGGGATCTAAGCTAAGCTGAAACATGATCTCTGTTCTCCTCCAGTATAACACCCCCCCCAGTTAGAAAGCTCCTCCCTAGGACACACTTAACCCCTTAATCGCCTCTGGTGTTATCTCCTTCCCTGCCAGTGTCATTTATACAGGGATCAGTGCATTTTTTTTATCACTGATCACTGTATTGGTGTCACTGGTCCCCAAAAAGTGTCACTTAGGGTCAGATTTGTCTGCCGCAATGTCGCAGTCATGCTAAAAATCACTAATTACCGCCATTACTAGTAGAAAAATAATAATAATAAAAATGCCATAAATCTAACCCATAGTTTGTAGACGCAATTACTTTTGCGCAAACCAATCAATAAATACTTATTGGGATTTTTTTTACCAAAAATATGTAGCAGAATACATATTGGCCTAAACTGATGAAGAAATTAGATTTTTTTTTTTTTTATTGTGAATGTTCAATAGCAGAAAGTAAGGAATATTGTTTTTTATTCAAAATTGTTGCTCTTTTTTTACTTATAAAGTATAAAATAAAAACCGCAGTGAGGTGATCAAATACCACCAAAATTGCTCTATTTGTGGGAAAAAAATGACATCAATTTTATTTGGGTACAGCATTGCATGACTGCGCAATTGCCAGTTAAAGAAACGCAGTGCCGTATCGCAAAAAATGGCCTAGTCAGGAAGTGGGTAGAACCTTCCAGAGCTGAAGTTGTTAAAATCGCTGTAAATGATCACCAACTATTATTTAGACCAGTAGCTAATTTTGAGAAGTTTATAAAAATCCAGCATATTAAATATATACCTGATGCACACACATTTAAGCATTACTTCAGTTATATTCTTAAGATTTCACATCTCCACGTCAGAACTCTAGTGAACCAATCCAAAAAAGTTGGAAGATAAGGAAATAGACTTTCTCTGTTTACACTATGAAAAAGGGAGTGGAGTGGGGGTAAGAGGGGGCAGAATACTCAACTTGTCTTAACCACTTGAGTCTCAGGGCCTTTTTCTTTGTTAATCCCAGTCCCAATCCTTAGTCCCAGTCCCAGTCCCAATTTATTTTTATTTTTTTAGGAGATGTCTTATACCTTATGCCAGTGTTTCTCTACTCTAGTCCTCAAGGCGCACCAACAGGTCTTGTTTTCAGGCTTTCCATTATTTTGCACAGGTGATTTGATCAGTTTCACTGCCTTAGTAATTACCACAGCCGTTTCATCTGAGGGAAATCATGAAAACATGACCTGTTGGTGCGCCTTGAGGACTGGAATTGAGAAACACTGCCTTATGCTTTTAACTTTTGTATTCTTTCCTAACGTATATATACTTTTTTCAGAAGAGATTTAAATAGGCTTTAAATAGTATTGTATTTAATAATAATATAAGCCTTAAAGTCATATATGAAACCACATGGGATAGCATAAAGTAGGCTGAAGAAAACAATAATAATGATGATAATACCACTGACCATAACAATTCAACTCATTCAATCTTTACTGGGTTATTTTATTGGCCATAGTGTCATTCAAGAGGTAACCTTACATGAATAATAAATACCATATTAAATATATAAAGAGCCATTAAATGTTGAAAACCAAAATATCAACTATAAAATACATTCATGTTGTCCATACAGATATATTGGATGTCTAAACCCCCACAAAGTGAACACCATGACAAGGATTTATTAATGAAGGGGGCAGGGTGGCTGGGAGCCACTGTCCATTTCAGAAAAACTGAGACAAAGCAGGAAGGCAGTGGTACATTAGGCACACAAAGTGCAGGCTGAGTGCCCGCCAATTTAGACTAATGGCAGCTTGTTGCTAGGGGAGAAAACCCACTGTAATCACCAATGGCAACCTGCAATCAGAGTGAGAGACCTTTGTACTATCCCATGGGGTCCTGCTGAGCACTAGGGTCCCTTGCAAAAGGGTGATTTTTTTTATGAAACATGGTAAAATAGTAAAGATTAAAATGAACATTTGCATTTCACATTAGGAGAGCTTTATTCCCCTTTCAAAGTTTCATAGTGATGCACACAGGGGAAAAAATTGTTTGAATAAATTGGTAACATAACATTAATGGAAGATCAAGTTGGGTTGGCAAGGACACAGATTAGCACAACAGAAATTTTTTGACGTATTTACAAATGAGATTATGTTTATTTACGTGTTTTGATGCTTATATAGTAATCACAAATGTCATCCAGATCATCCAATGTAATTCTTGAGACCTGGGAATTTTTATGGGAGGGCATTTTGTTTATTTGTTTTATGCATTTTTAGGAAATGAAAATTAATTAATTTCAATCAGCCAGCAATAGATCACTATACCTTTTGTCTCCCCTGTCTATGTTTGTTTGTTTTTTTATATTTTTTTGACACAATAAAGCTGACATTGCATTGTGTGGGAGTTCAGCCGATAGTTTTTCCTTTCTTCAATAGATCACTATAGCAGTGATCTACTGCTGCAGGGAAATGCTAGACAGAGCAAAAGTTTTAAGGGTATTGAAATCTGGCGAGTGGCACAGTGTGAAGCATTTGAAGGTTGCACCTTTGATGCGGTTGAAGATTGCACTGGATATTTGCACAATAGCACCGCTGTGACTGTGGTTTAGAAACTGGTGTTTATGCACAGCTTGTGACAGAGCTTTGCACCAAGGAAGTTTGCACAAAATTACTTTTTTATATTTACAGGTAGCACAGAATGTTTTGCTTTTGCAACTATTATATGTGTGTATATATGATTTTAGTGTTTTAGGAAATTTGTAGAGCACAAAGCACTTTGAGTTTCAGCGCTTTAATTTAAAAAAACAGTGCACAATAATAAGTTCACAAATAATTAGTTTGGAAAATCAGTACTGTATCATCTGTATCAATCTTGAATCTATCAATATTAGGGGATATTTATTTATACAGCAACTGGGGTTTGATATTTTAGGTGTGGTACAGACATAATACATATATAATGTATATATACAGTATATTATAAATAATACTTGAACTCCTAGAGCCTCTTGGATATATCCCATTGGAACCATCTTTAGCAGAATATTTCAGCTTTCCTCCTGAAAACTAATGGTTAGATACAAAAACAACTCAAGCAAATGAGTCACTCAGCAACAAGTTCTAAGGAACCTTTCTCTTTTAGTGCACTTTTTATGATACCAGAAGATATTTAATGAGCTTGTATACTGTATATGTAGTACCATTTAGATTTTTCACATTTAATTTAGCATGGCATACAATTTCTTTGAAGGACATCTATAAAGTGATGTATTGTTTCACAATGGTTGTATTTGAGCAATTCAAAGAAAACATTATTTCACATTATTAAACCACATTGTTTACTATCACATTAACCAACTCAACATACTGTATATTTACATTTTTCCCTGTAAGAGAAAAATATTATCAGTACAGAGTCCTCTCATTGTCTATAAGAGGGGGTGGGGAAGAGAAGGCTGTCGGCTTAGCAAGACACATCACAGAACTAACAAACGACTCAATTAGCAATATTTTGTCTACATGCACTTCTTGGAACCTTTGTTGCATTAAAAGAAACTTAGCCCAAAACATAATTACACTATATTGCCAAAGGTTTTCGACACCTGCCTTTACACGCACATGAACTTTAATTGTATCCCAGTCTTAGTCCGTAGGGTTCAATATTGAGTTGGCCACCCTTTACATCTATAACAGCTTCAACTCTTCTGGGAAGGCTGTCCACAAGGTTTAGCAGTGTGTCTATGGGAATGTGTGACCAATTTTCAAGAAGCGCATTTGTGAGGTCAGGCACTGATGTGGACGTGAAGGCATGGCTTGCAGTCCCTGCTCTAATTTATCCCAAAGGTGTTCAATCGGGTTGAGCTCAGGACTCTGTACAGGCCAGTCAAGTTCCTCCACCCGAAACTCACTCATCCATGTCTTTATGGACCTTGCTTATACTGCAATACATATGCATTGTGGATTTACTGTACTTTAGGATGTCATTTAAAATGCACAGTGCACTGGTCTAAAGGAGACTTAATGGTTTGGGGTCAATGTTTTTTTTCTTTATTTTGTAAAATGTGTATGTTTTTAATGTCTGTTTTATATTATCTTACTATTATTAAAAAAGTCTGATATCATTAGTGG
Source organism: Aquarana catesbeiana (assembly GCF_042186555.1). Classification (NCBI taxonomy): domain Eukaryota; kingdom Metazoa; phylum Chordata; class Amphibia; order Anura; family Ranidae; genus Aquarana; species Aquarana catesbeiana. The sequence continues at coordinate 368,379,503 of NC_133325.1, forward strand.
TGACAGCATGACTTAATGTGTTTGTTAACCCCCCCCAAAAAAACCTGATCCTGTTTTCTTAAAGCATGTTATACAGCACAGAGCTTGCACCTGCCCCCCTGCTCCTGCTTCTCTCGTATCTGATCATAAATCTTCTTATCCCCTCTGTATCATTAGAACATTTGTTCCTGTGCCTGTGTAATGTAAAAACTCAGCCGATCTGTACCTGTATAAACAGCTCCTAGCACCCAGCTGATTGTCGGTGCTATCTCTCTCCTCTCTCCCCCGCCTCCCCCAGCTGACATCAGCGAGACAGCTCAGCCCTGCGCACTAGAACTGTGAGCCAGAGAAACAAAGGAGCTGACATATCAGCTGAGCTTCCAGAGCGCAGCTTATACAGGTACAGAGCAGTGGATTTTTTACATTGCACAGACAGAGGGACAAATGTTAATATGATACTGAGGGGATAATACTATGTTAGTACAGTGGGTTACCAACCACTTTAATTGGTTAATAAAGTTATGGATGTTTCCATTCATGCTTGGTTAAGCATTTATACATTTTGTATTTCTAGTTATCAGAAGAGAATGGCTGTAGACCACTACTATAAAGAGAGAAAGAAGCTCCCCTTTCTTTATTATACACCTGTCAGCCTTATATCTCCTTTTCAACTCATTAAGGCATTATGTTTCAAATCAAATATTTAAAACTTTGAATGGATGTTTTTCTTTGTTTCTTGTAATATTTAGTGCCTGAGCTCTGAGTATAATACATGTAGCATTGCAATACACATTAAATATTTTCTAAGACACTTTACTGTTGCAATTTGAGGCATATAATAGAATCACTAATGTTTATTGCAAAGTGGGTCTGACAAACAAAGAACTACACTTACAGCTAGCCATCAATAAGCCTGTAGAAAGCTATATTAAGAGGATCCAAATGCATTATACATCTTCCTGTAAAATACAATATTTACTGATTATTGCTATAGCAAGAATGATGTTTGTTTTTGAATCTACCATTAGCCACTGTCAGTGCTTCGCTACCAAAGTGTAAATTATTTCTCTTGCTAGACTAATATGAGAAATAATTGTTCATCATTTCACCAGGTGAATCATCAGATTTGCCAATAAACAGACCATTATGGATCAGAAAAGTTTTCATAGCTACTGAACAACTATAGTCATAACTTACTGAGGAACTAAATTAGAATATTCAAATTGATAAAGGCAACAACGCACACATTTTGTTTTTAGGTACACAGGCATGGCTGTATCTAGGATTAAAGGCTTATATACCCAACAAAGATGATTGTTTAGTGGTAAATAATCATGGCTAAGGGTAGATAATTATAATTTTGACCCCAAATCCAAACATTTTGTACTTAATCTCCTCCTTTTTTGTCTTTCTCCTTTTAAGGGCAGTTTCACACTACTGCATTGCAGTGACACGTGTTACGTTCTTTGGTTTGCTGTGGCGTCAATCATTTTGAATGTCTCCCCAAAGCACTAAAGCAACACACCAGGACTGCAACATGAAGTAATGCATGGTGTATTCCAAAAAAACAGTCAGATGTGATTTTGGTTGTACTGTGGAAGGTTGACATCCTATTACAAAAAAGGGACTGCCCTAATCAACTCATGTCAACACATACATTTACATGCATTACCCCACCAGACATGTGTGAACCCAACCTAAATCTTTTTATGTCAAAAAAGTTCTCATGCGTATGTTAGGGATGATAGCAGAGCATACTTACCATAAGACACAGCTCCCCCCCTTCTTAGCCTATATATTAACAGGGATGTAGGCATTTCAGTTTGGCTATCATGGAGTTGGTGACCATTGACTAATTGCTCATATGCTAGAGTATTTATGTACATCAGTTTATATATTTCCTTTATACCTAACATCTTGCATCCTATGTGATGTAGTCTGTAAGTTACATGTGGCCTGTATCTTTTTGGCTGGCCTGCATGTCTATTGCCAGGGAGCTGCAATGTGCCCCCCCATGTGCGTCATCATGACGTGAGGGATTGGGTGGGTATGTCCCCTTGCGCATCGGTGCCATGCCCTCACGCTGTGCTTGTGATGCCCTTTCTGGGCTTCCTCTCTGGCGTGCTTGTTCTATCATCTTGGCTGACACATGAGGAGGTGAGCCTCCATGGGTGGCAGTTGCCATTCTGGTGGTACCGCCTCTCCTCTTCTGTCACACTGATGTGACGCTGGGAGGGACCAGATGGGTTTTTGAGCACATAAAACACCCCCTTTTGATGTCAGCCATTCCTTTTGACAGTACTGCTCACACCCACTTTTTGTTTTGAGCTGGACCATGGGTCACTGCAGCACTAGAATAATTTTTTTGTAGGCTGTTCCTTATTAGGTACTTAACATTTTGCTGGTGTCTTTTATACTGTATTTGAAAGTAAGATTCTAAATGACAAGAAATATATATATATATATATATATATATATATATATAGTGATACCAAATATCACCAAACTAAACAGTGATAAATACAAAAATTAGCAAAGTCCATGCAATAGTGAATTATAAATATTGCACACGGAATTCATTAGGTGCTCTTTTTAAACACTTAAGCTGTGCCTTCC